>NC_087333.1:6274318-6576590 GCF_037043105.1 Vanessa tameamea
ACTCTACTTAAATCCACTTTAATATTTCTCCCAAAGTTCCGATACCAGTTTCGTCGACGTTCAAAACGCCATTTTTGTGCAGATTGTGAATATATTTGTCACGTCATTTCTGTATGAAATATTGTTTATTTGGCTTTTGTCCTTTTTTGGTTGGAACGTACTATACAATGCTTTTTATTGAAGGCTTCTCTTCTTCAGATCTTGTGGATCGTCATCGCAGCTTCGATGCGAGGAAACATTACAAATAAAACGCTCATTTAATGTAACCCCAACCTTATTCAGCCCGCGATTCAGTACAAGTGTACCGAATGCACTGAAGAAAATCGACTAGGTTCCATTTAAAAGGTAAATAAACATCACACACTATAAATTAGACTTTATTACCGTTACCAGTAAATACTATTATCAGTTATCAGTTCGATATTTATGCATCATAATCTTATGAAATCCGGTCGTGAATAACAACTGTACGTATTGTTAAAGGCTTAATGTTATGGATGTTTGTGTACGATTTGTATTGTTATCATCATTAAGTTTATAAATCTTGCTTAACTATTTACTATATACAATTGTTATGACGTATTGTTATTCGGCGTCGCATAGAAGGCTATGCCTGAGTAATCAGTTATAGCTTTCTTGTGTAATGTCAAATATAATACTCAGATCTAATCAAAGACAATGATAATTTGACATAGACAATTTTACTACTTTTTACCAATACCTAACATTTTTTTATAATAAACATCCCAATTAATCGCGGACGCTGAATTTTACCAATCGCGTCAGAATTTCATATTCTATCGGCATCACCTCGATGTCCGAAAATCCACAACAGCGCGATTTTTACAGCATTTTCTGCCTCGCAAAACAACTCTGTGAAACTACATTTGCCAACGGTTCTTCCGAACAGATTTCACTTAGGAAACTTCGAGAAAAGAGTCTATTCTTACAAGCCCCGCAGTGTTGCAGATGTCCATGGGCGATGGACGGTCACTTATATAAGGGAAGTAAAGACATATATTTTGTAAGTAAAATTTAGCAACCGAGCTAATATGTCACCAACATTTTTACTAAGTTGACAACATTTAATCTCTTTATTTATGTTTATAGAAGGGCTATTAATTATTTAGATATTTAGCAAATCCTAATATTAGCAATTGCAATTTAGAAGACCAGACGCCATACGTTGACTTGTCAGATCTAAACACAGTGAAAACAGTTACATCAGAATAATAACATTTCGACACACGATACTATTTTTGGATTTCGATGATAAACATCTGTTTTGGAACAATAAATATCTAAGGCCTATTACAAGTCCATCTAATTCACTGTAAAATGAAGATAAATTTGACATTTCTTTGTAAATATTTTTTATTTAAATGGACTTGAAGTTAAAAGTTCTGATTGATTACGTAAAAGAAATAATCTTCATAAATAAAGCATATTCAACGATTGGCGCCAAGCAAGCGGCCAGCCCCAGGTGTCCACTACAGAACTACGGCTAGGTTTTTGTCATAGTTTTAAAATAGACTAAATCGACTTCAGATAAATGGGATAAGGACAAATGATGATGGTGTTGTCAAGATTGTTAAAAAACAAGCGTAAGACAACTCCTTTCTACGACTTCTTTATTAGTTTCGATATTCACTACGTAATTATTATGTTTTTTAATTACTTTTAGTTGTGGCAGATCATTTTGCGACACGAACGATTGTCCAGTACGATCGTGGTTACATTCTACATTACATTAACAATCTGTAAATTTCCCACTGCTGGGCTAAGACCTCCTCTCCCTTTGAGGAGAAAGTTTGGAGCATATTTCACCACGCTGCTCCAATGCGGGTTGGTGGATACACATGTGGCAGAATTTCGTTGAAATTAGACACATGCAGGTTTCCTCGCGATGTTTTCCTTCACCACCGAGCACGAAATGAATTATAAACACAAATTAAGCACGTGAAAATTCAGTGGTGCTTGCCTAGGTTTGAACCCGCAATCATCGGTTAAGATGCACGCGTTCTAACCACTCGGCCATCTCGGCTCGTGGTTACATACTTAACTAAATTTTAAATTATAACAGTAGCTGATTCTTAAAACTATAAAACGATTAAATCCGTATTTTATTCCACTGACAAAAAACCTCAAATTGTCTTATATGGTCGTTAGTTGATTTACAAGATAAACATTCCATTCAAGTAATCATAATAGTCGAATAAAAGTTATAAATAAAACCTAATTCTGAAATCATAACATTTATAGATAACAATCATTTGTTAAAACATACAATTACAATGTCTGTGTTCGTTTCGTTTTATTAACAAACAATGTGACGCTCTAAGGTATAATATTCATGTTCATATTATATAATTTATTAGGTTTGTATTACGCACAGAATCCATACAAGAAAAACAAATGAAATAAAAGAATTGACAAACAATTGTAGTGTCAATATTAATGTTTTTAATACTTTTTCTCTCAAAACAATAATTATTAATAGAATATTATAGCGCGACCGTGATGTCTTAATACTATAACCTTATTATCCATATATTTATGTAATAGGTTATAGGACTGTTTTACGTGATCGAGAGCCGCATAACGACTTTAGCACTGTAAGAAACATTAATTCGTCGGTGCTACCAACCTTGGGAGCTAAGTTATTATATCCTTCATGGAAAGACATTGGCTCGCACAGTTCAAGCTGCAACACAACAATACTAAGTACTGTTTGGTGGACAACTATGGTAGGTACTTATCCAAGCGGGCTTGCAGAAAGCCCTATCACTAAATGAGAAAGGTAAAAGAGAAACAGTTGACATTATATAGATATAAATCTTAATAATCAATAAGTCTAACCAAACACCTTCCTAACATTAGAATTATTAAGAGGCAACCTTCTCGTCGAGCTCTAGAAAGCTTCTCTAATGAACACAAAACAAACGATGTAAAATAATAATATTCAAATAATTTAGGTATCGACTATTGTACGTACGTCAATGTAATAAAAAATTGAATGACATTCAATTTGACGTTTTTTGTCGCACGGAAGTTCAACCGGCTTAATGTAACTGGTTAGGCTAACGTCGTCAGGTATTTTGGTACTAAGACAAGTTTATGTGATAAGTATTCATTCCAACGGCAGGAAGAGTAAAGATAAACAAATCTTAGATTAACATAATCCATACATCTAATATGATGTATACGGTTCCACAACAGGATCCCAAAAAGCGTTCAAAATGAAATCAAAAGCCAAATAAAAAAAAAAATGTTAAGGAACGCGTGTTTGCTAAAGGTTATTATAAAATTAGTAAGTTTATGATTGATATGGGAATGAAACGATCGCCTCCTGGCTATTTCTTTTCATATTGAAAACATGTTAATAATAAAATTGAATTGAAAAAAAAAGATACGCTGAGTTTCTTACGACGGTTCATCTCAGGTCAGAGTATTTTTCCGAACCGGTGGTAGTGTTTAATTTGACAATCAATAAATAAGTATTACATACTTCTATATTGAATAAAGGAGTTTGAGTTTAATAGCTTCGCTTTATTGTGCACTACGGACAATTCTCGCTTAATATATCTTTGTTTATAACACAACAGTACCCACACATTAATTACCTCGTAATTTATGATAACAACTTCATCATAATTGCAACGGCATTTTATATATTCATTTATATCAATTTATATTAAAGTTATATAGTAGACTATAGAATAGACTCCAACCACAGTAGGACCAAAGCCAAATATACAACATTTGACATTGATTTGACGCGATATCATTGGTCGAGAGCTTGAATAATCTATGATATTAATTATGGATTTTCGAAAAAATCGCAATTTGAACGTCGACGAAGCTGCTATCGGAACTTTAGGAGTAAAATTTATTTCGATACAAGTCTTTAAGTGGAATAGTATTGTATTATAAATAATGAAATATTAATCAAGAGCTGTTAGTAGTGCACAATATAGCCGAGCTATTAACAAATCGCAAGGAATACGAAAATCTAAGGTTTATTTACCTTTATTCCTTCTGCGATTGGAATAGACTATAGATTGTTTTAGATCACGATCAATGATGTCATGTAAAACCAAGGACGAAGTTGCTTATTTAACTTTACGCCTGACATTGGAACAGACTATAAATGATATACTATAGACGTCTGTTTATGTAATCTGACAAAATAAAATATTCTTTATTCGAGTAGCTTCATAAAAGCACTTTAGAATCGTCATGTTACAGTATAGAATTAAATGTAAATGTGTTAGAATTCAGCCGCACGAATTCGAGGAAGCAGTGTCTAATTAATCTGTTATAAATATATCAACATTTTTAATTTTATCAAATACGACCGACTGTTTTAGTTGATCTCTAAATTAGGTATGAAATAAAAAAGATAAAAAATTGAGGACAACAATCACACGGTAACAAGATAAACAATAACACAAGATAAGCGAAGCAGCTACTATACTAGTAGTTGGTACGGTTCCACATTCATTAAACGTTCACGACATCACGATCGCGCTATAATATACTATCAACCATTATTGTCTTGAGAAAAAAGTAATGAAAACATTAATATTGACACTACAATGATTGTTTGTCAATATCTTTATTTCATGTATTTTTCTTGTTATATGGATTCGATATTGGAGCCCATAAACTTCCTCAATAAAAAAAGGGGATGGCAAGCGGCTTCAATTACAGGCAAGCACCACTGAATTTTTATGCCCTTAATTTGTGGTTATAATTCATCTCGTATTTGGCGCTGAAAGAATACATCGTGAGGAAACCTGCATTTATCTCTTAGCTGTTTTCTTAATAATTTTATGACATTACGAAAATTTTTAAATTGATGAACAAACCTATAAAGAAGAAAATTTGTTTTTATCCGACTAGGAACTTTTAAATTCTCTGCTTTTTCTGTAATATAAATATAAACCTTCACTTCATCACTCTTTTGAGTGATGGAAACCGAATTAAAATCCGTTGAGTAGTTTAAGAGATCTAAGCTTACAGACGGCGGGAAGCGACTGCGTTAAGCAATAAAATTCAAACGAAAGTAACAAAATATTTACTTTAATAATTAAAATCAACAACTAGATTATAATATATTGAATGTTTATTTTAATTAACAAGCACATTAACTTAAATATGCTGGCTATCGTTTTAATTATTTTGTTTTGCCTCTGTGATGAATAATTGCGTTTAATGAGGTCAGTCGGAAACCCGACGATAGCAAATAAACTTTAATTTGCGATAACTCTCGACCTAACACAGATATAAAACTAAAATACTCAAAAATATATCGTATTAACGGGGCGCTCCGGAATCGCACGGGTTTAAATTTAAAAATAAAGAGAATGATATGACATAAATATAATATATAATAATATATGTCGTCGATTACGAATAATTAGTAACTCGGTTGATTTTGTTGTATCTGTGGGGTGTGACCGCCCTGACGTAATGAGTCACGTGATCGGAATCGTTTGAAGGGACAACTTTTAAATTTTTAATTCTTTCGAGAGCGGTGAGTCGGAAGCTAAATTTTAGTATAGAGAGCGATACAGTTCGGACATTCCGAACGGGACCGTTCACGCAACTCTGATGGTTATAATATACCTACTTTATAGTTTGTGATTGCTTGTATCATTGTGGTTAATTGCCGAGACCTACGCCATGAACCCTGTACCAGAAGCTCCTACTGATGATGGGCGTGCCGCTGATCTATCGCATATAGTGTAGTTTCAGAGTTAATCGATTTTTTTATGATATAAATTGGCGGACGAGCATATGGGCTGGTAAGTGGTCACCATCGCTCATAGACAATGGCGCTGTAAGAAATATTACCTATTCCTTACATCGCCAATGCGCCACCAACTTTGAGAACTAAGATGTTATGTCCTTTGTGCCTGTAGTTACATTGGCTCACTCACCCTTCAAACCGGAACACAACAATACTGAGTACTGCTGTTTGGCAGTAGAATATTTGATGAGTGTGCGGTACCTACCCAGACGGACTTGCACAAAGCCCTATCACCAAGTAAATAATATTACGAACAAACATATCTTTCCCCTTTAGAATATTATATAGAATATACTATATATTGCTGCTTAGCGGAAGAATATATTATGATAAGTGAGAGATAGCCACCCAGCAGGACTTGCACAAAGTATGACTACCCAGTAAATTGGTGCAGTAATTTCTACAATAGGTATTTATTGTCAATTCAAATATTTTCTTGCAGTTATGGAAATGACGCAAGAAAATAATTTCGCAAAGATCACGTTGAAGATACGAGGAGATTAATCTGTGAACGTCATCTATTTTAGACATTGAACGATTGACTATCTTACAAAAGAAAATTAGTGACTTAAATCTATTTACGATACATCTCCCGCCATATTGTCAAATCGAATTATAAAACAAAATTGTTTATTACGCTTTCGTTTAAAGATAACTGTTTTGTGACAACACTGTCATAATTGCATCGACTAAATAAACACAATAAAAAATAACTAAATCGCGTGCAGTTCAGTCCTTAATAGATCTTTTCAATTAGAAGTATTATTGTCATTACCAATAGAAGTTATACTTTAAAAATCCATATAAAACATTGTTAAAAAAAAATACCTTTCAGTTTCTATAGATAAAACATTTCCAACCCAATTCTTTTTTTAAAAAGATCTGTAAACAGCTATGTATGACCTGACCTCCTTGGGATAAAAGCTTCACTCGTGACCTGGTTGCGTTCTTAAAAGCAAATTATAAGAACTAAATATTCTTTTTAATAAAGCCATAGATTGATGATTATAAATCATGATAAGACATTAAATTGAATTGTATCGATTACCAAGAATAAAATATCGGTATTCGTGTATTCTTCCCACTGAATTTTAATTTCACTTAAAACTGACATACCCTTCAAAAAATAATGAAAGAAATTGAGGTACCTTATACTAATTATAACGTCGTCGTTATAGGTAGGTTATACTCTGCCTCCACAACTTGTAATCGTGCACTTACAATCCAATAAAACGGAATACCTGACTAGACAGGAAATTATTTATATTTTAGCGGCATGATAGAATCTACCTTCACTAGGGCCTCTACTTGATCTCCCCCCTCCCACATTTAATAAATATGAGACAGCCACCCAGAACATTAGCTACGACCACACCTTGATTTGTATCTCGTTTGAAGATTGAACCAGTATAATTACAGGCACAAAGCGCATTACTTATTAGTTCCCAAGGTTTGGGCGCATTGGCGCGATGTAAAGCAAAATTTCTTACAGCACCATAGATATAGACCGAGGTGAAAACCTACCACCAGATACCACCCACTTACCAGTCCACCTTCGTGGTAAAAATAAAAATAACCTAGTTAATCTCTGTTACGGTAAAAATATAATACTGGTGTAGCATTGTTATCATTTACAGAGTAACGTTTCACGGTGACTTTATCACGTAACACACGCATGATGTTTGTTTAACTGAGACATTTACCAGAATCTCATTAGATATTATCAATTACATGATAGCCAGCTAAACCCTACGGACGTTGTCTGCCTGTGCACAAAGTAAACGTCACGTCATGGGTAGATACTTTACGGGCTGCATATAGTTCTATGTGCCCTATAATATATATAGCTACAGACTTGCAGAGGGTTTTTACACGGTCAGTTTTTTTTTAATTTCCTGGTAGTAGGATTTTGTGCAAGCACCCAGGTGGGCTTGCATGCTTACAAATCATAATATTTTACGTCTAAAGAGCAACACTTAGTATTGTCCAATTCCCGTTTGCAGGATGAGCAGCATAACTTCAGGCACAAAGGAAACATGGTGGCGCATTAGCGATGGGTAGAGTGTAAAAAATTCTTACGGCGCCAATCTATGAGCAGTCGTGACCACTTGCCATCAGGTGGACATGCAAATGGAAAAGGAAACATCCAAATAAATAACCTTCAAATCATCATCGCCATAAATGATAGATATATTAAAACAAATTGTTAAAAATATCCATCGATTATAAAAATGAAAGGTAATGTTGAAAAAGAGAAATCATTCTAGTTAGAATATAATTACGAATTTATACTTACATCTTTAATATTCCAAAAGATCACAGTTAATCCCAGTTATTTTCCAAACAATACAAATTGCATTATTCGAAATATCCTGCAATGATGCACATTTCCAAAAACAAAACAATTGAAATTAATTTAAAATTTCGAAAATATTCAAAACTTACAATGAGGTGACAAATATCCATATTTCCAAAATAGAAACCATCGTTCCTCATAACAACAATTTACAACAATATTTAGAGTTTAAAACAAAATAAAAGTTATAAGAACTTTGAAAATAAATGTAGGTTACGCTCAAAAACTGGTTATGAAGTGTCAAAGATCATCTAGAAAACTATTACAATTAGGTTAAGATTGCATAAAGCGTAAAAGCTGCATTAAACATGCATTATATTCAATTCTCAAAGTTAGAGGTCATTTTTTTAATTATGTATAAAAATAACCAGAATAAAGTACAATGCCATCATACCCATGTCATAACATCTAATGATTACGAAATTCGATAAATTTTTCAAATTTATCTTAAAAGAATGTGTCCATACTATTTTGTGGGATGTTATTTAGTTAAACAATGCTGCCCCTCTTTTTAATGTCAAATCAAAGAGTGTCATTATTGTTCAACTATACACACTCTAAACAACATTTATAAGGCAAGGCAGAGACATGATACAGACTTTACAATTCAGTCGTATGTTTCGTGAGACAAGTCTCATCACCAAATTGCCGAAGACACTGAAGACAGATGCGGCAACTGCTATCATACACCAAACTATTAAAGGATATATGAAATTCAATGTATGTTCAGTTAGTGTAACGATTAGACTCATACATAAAACACAGTCATTATTAACTATTATAGCTCACTTTCTCCTATTGTATTGTTTCAATATCATGTACAGTCTAAACTAAATTGCCTCATATATCTAATATGGATGTATGTGGAGTTTTGGGTTGAAAACTTTGGTCAGACAATGAAAAGGTATGGCCCAGTCCATGAGTTTCCCATCCCCAGAAAGCTAACATTTACCATCCTGTAGGAATGTGGAAGTGGAGGGTACCCTTTTGTTTTTACAAACACTTGTACACCACATACCCGTCACAGGTTCCACCATCACTTGTGAATGGCCACCGCATCCAAAAAAAGCCAAATATTTGACAGCAAATTGACATATATCATTGGTCGAGAGTTATTTATCTATGATCCCTATGGATTTGTCAAAAAAATGGATATTGAACGTCGACGAAACTGTTATCAAAATTTGTGATTAATGATTGGAAATAAGTGGTTAAGAGTCATAGCGTTCTATTATAAATAAAGATATATTAATCATAAACTCTTAGTAGTGCACAATATAGCTGAGTTATTAGCAAATTGCATGAAGTATGTATATCTAAGGTTTATCTTTTTTCCTACTTCCTTTAGAATAGGCTACAGTAACTTAACAGTAATTCCTAATCATCAAAATATTCAATAGTAGTAATCATGTCAACCTCCTACAGACTACAAATGTAAATTCTATTGTAACACAACAATTACACAGGTAAGGTTCTTTTGTTCTTATGACTAATTGAAAGAACATATCAACAAGTCTTAATTAAATCTAGATAGATAAAAAAGTTAGTCAAGTTACTAAAATAAAATTACTTTTTGCATAAAGGAAAAGAAGCTAGCTTAGTCATAGCCAATTTAATGGCATTCGTTATTCAGAAATGATTATATATGCAAATATTGCAAGCTAAATCACATAAAACAGAAACAAAAATTAAAATTTTGGACAATGTTTGTTAATAAGGACTAAAAACATTTTCTTGTTTTTTTAAATATACATGGTACTTCAAAAATTAGATAAATTATGATTAGATCATGTAGATTAATATCATAAAACACCTCATTAAAGAAGAAAAAAAAATCTGTATCAATGGCAAAAAACGATCATTATAAAGTTGCACTACAACAACATTATTGCATACAATTAAAGTTGTATTGAAAAAACAACCTTATTCGAATACAATAGACGCCATATTTGTTTGACAATTTGAAACTATGAGTAATTCTACAAGGTTTTAGTAAAATAGGCTGTAAAACAACCGTATAAGGTTGTTTTTTTTTTTTCATTGTTCTTAGTACATTAGCACTAAACTTGCACTGAAAACAAGGGTCACATTTCCTTTCAAATTTACTTTTACTGCAAGTTCAATGTATCTGAATGCCTATAAATGCTTAACACATTTCTGATTACCTTTTATAGATCATTATATTATATAATATCGCATGAATTTTAATTATTAATTGGATTTTTGAATAGATCGAAAATTTCTTTTGTTTTTAAATAGTCCGATTTTTTTATTAACAACATATTATTTTCGTAATATTTATTTAACACTATGAGTACGAGTTAATGGTAGTATCAATATGTTGAGGCAATTTTGTGCTTTTCTATCGATTAAAATAGACAAGTATTACGATATGTTACTAAATATAAAGACATATAATTTTTTTTAATAGTGGTAATTTTTGATATTTTCCCCTTTCTTCTTGTATTACTTAGAATTACAAAGATCAAATGTAAATACTACTTACCAGATTAAATGAATAGTGATCTCTTTTGCCACGGTGTTGTAATATCCCCAACTCCTTTGTTTCGACACTACACGGCACATTTAAACACAGAACGAGGTCATAAAACACTATTTAGGAATTCATTAACCAAAAGTTATATTTTTAACGATAAAACACTGAGGATAATTTTTGCTTTTAGAAAAATCTCCTACTAGTTTGACAAAAACATATCACTTTTGACACTTATTTTTTTCACTACGCACTAAGGATGTAAAAACCGATCTTAGAAGTAAGTAATACTTTTTTATAACGGTTTTTTTTATTTTATGTTGATATTACTTAAATTTTTAAAATATTATTAAAGTAATTTGACCAAATAATAATAAAAATACAAATATATAACTGAAATAAAGTGTATAAATATTGTTTTATTAGCATTGGCAACTTTTTTAAATCAAAGATTATGTATTATATTGTTGAAATTAAAATGAGAACGTACATTTTGTATTACATGTACAAAAATATATAAATGTTCAATAAGTATATTCTAAGACTAATTATTTTAAATATATATAATATAATCTTTTACTTACATATGGACTTTATAATGTCGTATAAAAACACTTTAACAATATAATAAGGTACTTGTGCACTATACATATGTCAGAGAAAATTCACAAATTTTACTGGTATTATACAAAATATATTTACGCTTTCCACATTTTTTTGTGATTAGTAACATTGTCAAAGACATGCGCAATAGTAATTGCTGTTACAACAACAAGTGGCATTGGTTATTGATTTGCTTCAGCATCATTCCCTAATCTAAAAACATGCTAAGAATATCATCCTTAAGCTGGTTTTTGATAATGGGAATATTTGATAAATGTCTAACCGATAATGCTGGCGTAACCTTTACGTTTAAAGAATATCAGTATAAGGATTCGCCTAAAAATGTAATGTATATGCATGCATTTTGATTTGATATATTAAAAAAAAGGTAAATTTAATAGGA
The DNA here is from genome assembly GCF_037043105.1 of Vanessa tameamea. Classification (NCBI taxonomy): domain Eukaryota; kingdom Metazoa; phylum Arthropoda; class Insecta; order Lepidoptera; family Nymphalidae; genus Vanessa; species Vanessa tameamea. Next base: position 6,285,990 of record NC_087333.1, read on the forward strand.
TAGCCTATGATATGCTACGAATTAATCTAAGGATAATTACTTTTCAGGAAATGACCTTTCACGAATTCGAATCAGCCTGTGAACAAAGCAGCGCGTGCAGCCAATTAAGTGGATTAACACGAACACGATGTGTGCGAGAATGTGTGTCCCCATCTTGTTACAGAGAGCTATATGTATCGGACCCGGTAATTTTTTTTTTTTTAAATAAGTCGGTTAATAGAAGGTTAAGCCGTCATAGAGGCAAATAGTGTCTCATAAAATGAGTGATTTGTGACCACAGTGACCTTTCAACATTTCTACTTTACCGCCTAACAAAGCACAATTATTTAAAATCAACGTGCGAGTATATAGACTAGGTGTGAATTTATCTTGAAAGGTAACTTGACAGTTAATTGATGGTTTAGCGAGCAACTTCGCGGGCATAATTTTTTCAAATGCGCCGAAACAAATATAACTTTAAAAATGAATCCAACTTTAAAAATAATTGAAAGCGCCCTAAATTTTTAAGATAGTGCATAATGTCAGTCATATTCCAAATATGAGTCGACATGTAATCATTTTAAAAACTCTGTTTTATGATCACAATTGAATTTATAAGTCTTGCTTAACTCTTTCTTCATTTATTACAGAGTTACCCGGCATAGAATCAGCACAGCCTTCTGTCGTACTGCCAAATATATAATGAGACTAACTAAAGATTCTGACAATTTAATACTTTTCACAAATTAGATATTATATTCCTAGCACTCTGTGATATACTTCGATAGGACCTCGCATCTCTTCAAATATTTTATTGTATTAAGTTAGTGAAATATTCAAAGGTCTCTACGCCGATCTTTAGGCGGCGGAAGTACGTCCTCATGCCACTGACAATAAAATTAATACATATTGAAAATTTTGGGTGTATGACTTTCAGGGGATCAATATTACATTGCATTTATTATTACGATCCTCAAAATGAGTACGCACTCTTAACCATGTACATTTTTTAAATCAAGCTGGGCATACAGGACTGTTAGAGTATGCTTATTCTGAACCTTTAAATGGATTCCCAACATCTAGCTTAAATATCAGTATTTGTCGAACCAACCAGACTCTGTCGTTGCATGTAATGATAATGATAAAATTATCTAAATATATACTAAAAATACAAATAAGTTTTAAAGTCGTTTAAAATGTTTATTATGCTGTCCTATAAATGAAATTAATATTACAGCTCGAAGAAGGTGAAATAGACGTCAGATTGAATTCTTTCAAAGGTTGCTTTATTCAAAGAAGTGGTCGGACAAGAAATTGATTTCCCTCGAGTGTGATATCGTCATTTATTTTCTGCATTAAAAAGATACATAAAATACGCAAAAAACTTACGTTTTTGACGCTTGTAAGTACTAAAATTAGCTTTAATTATAATAAAATCCTTTTTTTCAATACATTTAAAAAAAAACTTTCATCGAAAAAAATAATTACCGATTTTTTTTAGCTACTGACAACAACAGCATTCAGCGAAAATGGAATTATTAAAGTTATATTGACAAGATATCATCAAAAACCTTTGTTTTAAATATAAAAAAGAAATCCATAATTTTAACTTTTATTGTTATAGTATTGTACAAAATATTTTTCATTCGATTAAATTAAGATTTGAGAAAATATTTATCAATCCTTTTAATCTATGACTATATGATGGTTAGATCAGATATTTTTGATTGTTAAGGTTTTAAAACACATTTATTATTAATATTTTGTATTATAAATGGCTTTCATTAACTATCTAATTATATATACCGAGGTGCGCTATTTTTAAGAAAAACGTGTTTCAATAAACTTCATTTCTATTAAATTATCATTGTCCATCTCATTTTATCCAAGAATAATAAAAATTATAAGAATTTATGATTACAAAAGAGATCCATTAAGAATGGTTGAAATTGTTTCACTTACACATCACTATCGTTATTACATATTACAATAAATCTGATTGAGTGTTTCTTATTTATTTTCGGTACAGTTTCAGTAAAATTAAGCAAATAACTATACATTTATTTTCAAATGGTAGGAAATATATATCTGTTCTTTTTTTGAATATAATAACAATAATATTTTGCATATTCATTAATTAGCTTATAAGTATTTAAATTACGCGACAAATTAGCACAATTTTGCAATTCATAAATATTATGCACTATTTAAACTTATTATTATCGTCAAAGGTCGAAGGATTCATTTGTAGGTTTTAAATCTTTTAAGATATTTATCTTTTATGGTTAAAATTCAATATGTATTTTGAATATATAATATAAAGATATTAATAATAAAAATAAACGTTTTATTTCCAAAACCTTTTTTTTTACTATGTGTTCGCTATATTAAATATAATAAAATGATGATTCCTTTCCTTATTTCATTTCATCGCACATATGATATTGCATAATAATCTCTAATGTGTAAAAAATATTTACCTACGCAATTAATTTTGTTCAATTAATGTGTATATTATCTCAGACTTACTTACTCATTATCTAATTACATTAAATTATCTATCTATTATCATTTTAGATATAGTATCACAATTAATATAGGCTATATCTACACTATCAACATTTTCTCTGCAAAAAGTATTAATTATCATAAATTAAATAGAAAACAATATATCATAATAGTTTAATAAAAATAAAGTAACAATTTAAAATTATGATACAAAAAACGGCAATTACCGATTTTTTAAATTTCTCTCCCTTTTTTCTATATGACAGCACTAGAGTACCTTAAAATCCACTTGCTATCGTGAGAAGCGGTCTAGTGAGAATAAAGTGAAATGGCTTCTTTGTGTAGACAAATTATTCGGGCAAATGCCCTTAAAACCACCCTGTTTTCCACCGCACGAAGGGGATACGCAGACAGAAGTAAGATTAAAATTGTTAATTTATAAAATTAATCGCCATATCTGTCATTGTTTCGTTACGTAATGTCAAAACTATCTTTATTTTTTTTCCTTAGCTGCAACATAAAAATGTTATGTAAAGTTATATGTCCCGATACTTAAATATTACTTAATTTCTATTATTAATTATTATTTCTATCTATGTCGCATCTCCATGACATTGATAATGTCAATAAGATTGGCACATTTTACATATTGATTTTTCCAATAACTCTAAATTTTAAATTATTTTTACACTGTGGTCATGAAACTTATTTGTAAGTTATTTGGCCTATATTATAAACATTGTCTTAATGTAGGAATTAATATTGAAATAAATATTGATTTTTTGTTTTAGGTTATAATCTTATCTGTTTAAATTCCTGTTGATAATAGTGATGACAATTACTCTTGTCAATAGACAAGTAATTCTATAAAGTTAGATTTTGCTTATAATAAAATAAATGATTTATTACTAGTACAATTAATTTTGGATATAATGTTCTAGAGCTATGAACATTTAAATACTATTGAATTTTACAATTTTTTTAAGTAGATTAGTTTCTTTTAACTCTTGAAACAATGAAATTATTGTTTAACAGAACCATAAAACATTTTAAATGTTATATATTAAACTTTTTTAAGTTAGATTGCTAACTTAAAAAAGGTTAATATATAATATTAATAAGATAATATAACAATAAAGATATTCTAATCCTAGTTATATTTACCCCTGAATACTCAACAACTAATGAGAATATTATGAATATTGATAGGAATATCATACATTCCATTTATTTAACCATATTGGAAAAACATCCATAAACAATTAACACATAAATTCAATTGTGCATCCATGCATGAAATTATACAATAATGTAACTAAATGTTATACAGGATGTTTGAAATATGCTACAGTGATATATCAAGAAAAAAAAAAGTATATCAGTATTTTTTTATTTAATTCAGCCAATCAAACATGTGAAGATCCCACATTTAACAGAGTATTATGTAATTCATTGAAATGAAATTAAAAACCAATATGATGAATGCATATTGAATATAATATGTTATATTCTAATATTACATTATTATAATTGTTGGATGTAGTCCAGTATTTATTTACTTAATGGTGCGGACCATAGCTTACAGAGTTTCAAATCAGGAGGCTTGAAATCCATCAGGATTATAAAATTAAATAGTTTATTGAAATATTCTCAGTATCAACTCAGATTTGAAAACCTTGAAGTGTTACACTATTGTGTCTGAAATCACTCTGGTTGTGATTGTTCATATAATTGTGCTTAATGATATCGATTGCACAGTTGCTATAACAGGAAGAGTTTATTATTTATAATAGGATAAGATTTATAGAAGTGCAGTAGAGTCCTGCTAATTCAGACAAATAAAACAAGTACAACGCAATAAAATTTAATTACATTTAAAAAAAATATAAGCTTGAAGGGATAAATACGCAATTAAAATATTTTTGTTAACTTAATTTTTGCTTTTTATATGTGTATGGCATTTAAAATAAAGTATTTTATTAACAGTGTTGCCCGACCCCCTGGAACATGCCACCGGTTTGGAAAGGAAGGAGCTGTTAGCCATGCAATCTGGTAACGATGATCCCTTCAACATGAAGGTATTGAAGAAGGCTGCTGGAACCCGTGACAATCCCACACTCGTGCCGTCTTGCTTCGATGCCCGTATTGTAGGATGCATATGTATGTAATCATTTTTAAAATTTATATTACAATAAAAATAAAAAAAGGAAGTTGTTGTGACATTACATTTATTATAAAACATTAAGTAATACACAAATAATTATTATTTACAGGTGAAGAGCATGCCACTGCTGTCAACTGGCTTTGGGTACACAAGGTATGATAAATTTAAGTAACACATTAATTTTTCCTTTTTTCTGCGTAAGTATAAACTATAATTTTAAAGATCACTTGATATCCAATTCTAATTTGTGTCTTATAGTAGAAATTAAATTAAACAAAAGCTGCTTGGATGAATTATCTCGAGATTTAATAAAATTAAAAAAAAAAAGTTATGTACTTTTTGCTTTAGTTATAGAAAAAATATACCAGTCTTATCTATCAGTACATGCTTAATGTCTCTTTCTGGTTGTTACTTAAAGTATAATTTCAAAGTTAAGTCATTTATTGCAAAAAAGATAGTTCATAGCAATCACTTACTAATAGATAAATAATTAATAATAATGGTAAGATACTTTATTCTACCATTTTGAAAATTCCATAAATAGTTTTAACAAATGAAAATCTAACTAGTCTAATAAAATAGTGTTAAAGAAAAACAAGTGTGTGTAGGTCCTAATCTGCAATGAAAACTTACAATATTAGTGACAGCAGTCTATGCTATTTATTTTTTTAATTTGTCTTGAATCCATCTCTTTACAAACAGTTCGAGAAACTTTACTTTTAGTAATGATTTAGTGAGTGACAATTTGATCACCCCTCTGAGAGCCTTGGCTGTAAAGTTTCGTCAATTATCAGTATAGGCTTCATCGGAAAGAAAAGTCAAAGTATGACCGAAAGTTCTCTACGAGCATATTACGCACATTGTGTCATTATTAGCAAACATATCGTAACTTTGATGCGTTGACGGGATTATTTTCGTCTCGTATAATACATGTCTGCATGACGCTATAGTATAGCAGTCAGGTTAGACAAAAATACCATTCAAAGAAATTCAAACTATTCGTCGCGAAGCGCACGTATTAGTCGAGTAAGTGAGTGAGTGAGACACAACGGTACTAGGCCTAGGCCTAGCCATTAGTAGGCAGTTCTCGCTTTTTTTTCCAAATCCCCTAGAGTTGGCAACACTACACACCACTTGCCTTAGTATTATGTTTGTCTGCATACCGCACAAAGTCACGATAATGGCAGTACCATGTAGAAATGCAGATGGGGAAAGAGTATTTAGCCATATGAACCTTTTGCGGACGGACAACCGTAATAAGTTAAGTGAAATCGTAAAATGCATGGGGCAGTTAAAGCAAATAAGAAATTGCTGGAAGCTTCAATAGCGAGAAAAAAAAAAAAATTATAAGTTAGGTTAACTAGTGGCTCTTGTGCAATGATACTTTGTATTTTAAATTAATAATATATTTAAATAAATGATTATAACTCTTTTTTGATCGCTGTTCGGTATTTATTTGAAAAAGACCTGGCAACCCTGGTACTCAAAAGTTTTTCATTGTATACTTAACTAAGGTTTATATTTTCTTTTATAAAAAAAAAGTATTCGACAGTGATTTGTGAAGATTTGCCTCTTTCTTTTCGTTTATCTACGCTAATTTAGCTTTAAATATTGTATCATTTACCTTATTATAGAAAAATCATGATCAAATCTGGCTGACAGATCTTTTGTCATATTTTTGTGGTCTGCTAAAATTAATTTATATGTTAATAATATCGATTTTTTTTTATTCAGGGTCACCCCCGCCGCTGCGAATGTGGACATTGGTACAAACTGATCGAGAAGACGCCCCTCTAAACGCTGTTTATACTTAGTTTTACTATTAGTAGTCATTATTATAACTGCAATAACAACGCATCCGCGGTATTATTCCAATGTTCCTGTGAGTAACACGATGCGTTAGAGGAACTATTGATCAGAATTAAATAATTGTAAGCCTTAAAAAGTGTTTCATTCGATCGTTACCTACTGCAGTGTTATGTTGTTATCGGGATTTATTTTATGTAGATAATTAAACATTTAAAATTAAACGAAGTTTTATTATTGTTAGTCCTTATATTTTTAACCTGGTAACATCAAACAAAGAGTAAAATAACTGGATTATTTATGACCCGGTTACTATCCAAAAATAAGTAAGAAATTGTATACGAGGCGTAAATCAGAAGCTACCGTTGGGTTTTTAGTTTTACTTACCAATCAAGACTAATTGCTTTTCGAATATTTTAACCGCGCTTAAAGTAGTAGCCGTCAGTCTTTGTGTTGATGGACGGTCAGATTTAATAATATGTCTTTAATAAATAGACACTGAATATTTTGGTCGATAATTATATCATAAGCTGCCATCGCCTAATTGTCATTTATATTAAATGTTTTAGAAACTGGAGGTTACCATTCATTCATTATATTATCATATGTTTTACTCATTTAATATATTAATCACATTTTAATCTAATTAATTTTAACGGCTAGTGTCATTTTTAATTAATTTAAAAAGTAAAACAATATTTTTACCTAAATTCAGGACTAGGGCCTCCTATGCAAATTTTGACATAATTTTTACTTAAGCAGGTAGATAGGTAAATTAAAACTTTCTATAATAAGAGTCCACAGTTTTTGTTTTCTTGGCTTATTAAAAATTTTAAAGCTCATGTCAAAAAATCATTGAAAAAGATGCCTATATTACTCAATTTAAGATTATGTTAGATATAAAAAAGGAGGACTTAGTATTTATTGATTTCTAGGCAGAATATATAACTACTTATTACTAATACTTTACTGACATGCGATGTAATTATTAATTTCTTGCCGATTCTTCTCGGTAGAATCTACTTTTCGAACCGATGGTAGCTTAACATTTAATTAAACTGTAACATGACGATTCAAAAGTGCTTTTATGTGCCTACTCCAATATGAAATATTTTGATATGAAACCAAATACAAATTTTTAAAAGAAATTATAGTCAAACTCTTTATATAGCCTGTATAGAGAAGAAGTACAAGTACTTTTAATCGTCGGTATATTTTATGTTTTCTCTAACATGTATACTAGGCGCCTGGGCCACTTCTTTCTCATTCTAACCTTTGATACTCTGTACTCTGTTATACTTGTTTCTTTATTAAATTGTAATCTTAGTAAATACATTATTGAATTTGGTTCTAAAATTCTAATGAAGCCACATTTTCAAATATAATAAAAGTATTATCATATCTCATTAAAAAAAAGGAGAACGTCTCTATAAATGTCAATTCAATGTCACTGTCATAAACAGCTGTAAAATTTAAAAACTGTTCAATTTATATAAAACTTACGAAAAAAACGTTTTATAACTTAAAATATATTATGATTATAACTTAGTGATTGTATACTCTTTAACTATGATTATGTTGTTTCAAACGTAGTGAACCAGTTTCGGTGTTATTTGTCATATTTCGTACAATACGCTGTTTAGAATTTCTTGTTTCATAATTAAAAATGGCACGTAAGTATAACTGCATTTATTTAATGATACAATATATTACAGTATTATATTTTTGATTAAGAAAAATTGTTAATAATTTCGTCTAACATTCTTACAATTTTATACCCCTTCCGACTTATACTATACATCAATGGTTTTGAGAGATATAAAAATTGTTAAGGGTTCATACTTAGGTTACTGCCTATACTTGACAACCAATCACAATGACACACTAACTGGCTCGCCTGGCTAATTGTGATCTGATTTTTTTTTAATCCCAGTAGAAAATAGTAATAACAATGTTTCCCAAATTTCTTTGTTATGGGCAACTTTTCTAATTTTTACTTCTGTAAAAACCTAATTAGGACTATAATGACTATTTAAAAATATAAATTAAACACAGCAGTTCAGCTGTTCTCAAGTGATGTATTTACCAACAAAAAGCATATAATTTTTATTTATTTTATAGATCATTTTAAACTCATTCAACTATTCAAATATAATAATTAATCTTATAATCTTATAATATTCATTGAAATTGATACATAATTACAGGATATGCTCACAATATCCATCAAGTCCACATAGCGGATGGCTTTTCTAGTGACTGCGATGAGCTGATTCACAGATGTTTAAAATTACAGACATTACAATATCATTCATTTTGTGACATTTGGAAGGATCTTAATTTTGGTATGATTTATCAGTAAGTATATATGTAAATTATTATATAAGTTTTAAGGCACTTTCATTATAAAAGTAAAATAAGTACCTGCATGTTAATTGTAAGTTAAATTGAACTCATTAATTAGAGGTGCATAGACAAAAGTTTATTGTTTGTAAATTAAACCTGCATCAATGTGTTTCTCTGGTGGTATTGGTTTTATTGTGACCCAGTGTTTGAACTGACTTTTGTTTGTTTAGTTTTTAAATATAAGATCACCAATCTCAATGTCCTGTCAATTAATTCTGTTATTATCCGAGTTTAGTTAAGCATCTAAAGCCATTAGAAATAGAGTAAACATTTGAATGTGTAGTATTTCTGTATATACCTGCTCATCTTTTGAATTAGTGTTACCTTTTAAGTAAAGGATTTATTCCAGCTTATTCCACAACACTGATTTAATGGTTGATTCACATTTGTCAGAATTTCTTGCTACACAAGCTTTTTATCCCAAAATGTCTACTCATGTATCAGGTAGGAGGTTTTGGAACTAATTTCACCATTTTTCAATTTTGTTCCAATGAGAGTGGGCTATAAGTGATCCTTAAAATCATTGCACATATGCAATAAGTTTCCAAATAATGTATTTTTTCACTCCAGGCAAGAGATAAATTATAAATACTATATAATTAATTATAATAACTTGTCCAGATTTGATCTTGCAATCTCCGAATAAAATTAATGTGTTTTAACCACTGAATCTTCTTGGCTGTTGTTATCAGTATTAGGGTATAAAATATTTTTTATTGCAGGGGCAGGAGTTCCGGAGCTGAAATAGCAGAATTATCCGAGGAAGTAATTCACATAGCAAAGCATTATATGATCAAGGACACTAGTAATTTTGAGGTACGGTTATTTATTCTGTGTTAAATAAAATTAGTTAACGACGAAAGTTTCGCTTCTGGCTAGTTATTGCAAAAAAAATACTCAGTAATTAAATAAATCAGTACTTCCGTGATGCAATTCATTTATGAGAAACTTCACGCTATTTTATTATATATATATATATATATATATTTATATTCACACACGAAGGCGCGCCCCTCCACTTATTATTATTTGTAATTTTTTTTCCCTAGTTAAGTAATCGTTTTTCATTCATATTTAATTGTTAACCTAGAATGCTTACAATATGTCTCAGTGTGCCTGAAACGGTTGGCATAAAATAGAGCAAATTATATGATTACCTACTTTTGGTTTTAAATTTTCTGTGCTAACGTGGTCGTGCGCGACTTCTCAAATAAATAGATCCAAACCTTATACCAACATTAGGACAAAATATCTTGCAGGAATCCGTAGCTGGCCTCTTCTTAGTTTATGGTCTTTTAACCATGCAGCCATTTAGTGGCTTTGCATGTCTTCGTTTAATACCCGAAGACGTGGCGTCCATAAACAGGATACAAGTTGTCGCGAGACGAGAGCGAAGGTTAGATGTCCTCTTCATATTGGGCGAGGTTCTGGTTAAGTATACCCAATACCATGTAGCCGAACGTGATCGAGGAATGGAATCGGTATTAAGAAAATATTTAGAGGGTGAGTGTTCCTCCCATAGTTGCACTAAAGTTTTCAATAGAAGATATTGAATATGCAAAATCTGTGTGCGTGGTTCGCCGGTGCCCTGAACGCTGAGTGCGCCTCGCTACACCGGAATATCCACTAAAAAAAACTCCTACCCTCTCCGTCTCTTCGGCGGGCGCCACGGGATCGCTTTCACATGATACCGTGACTAGGTGTAGTGACTCCTTAGTCAATCTGGATTAAGGAGTCACTTGATGATTTTTTGCCTTTACGTAAATTCCTCTCAGTTCAACGTTTTGTAAACTTCGTTACAAGTTAATGGACAAATATTATTATAGTTCACTGCGTGAAGTGACCCTTTGTTATAAAAACAATAGGTTCCATCAATCCATGCTTATGGCTGAATTACAATTCAAGGAGTTTCCAAAGCAGCTTTCCTTTCTGTTTTGGTATCCAAGTTCAAATGTTTCAGGATACACAAGTATAGACAAGTTGGGGGTAAGACCTCGAGGAGTTTTCTACCGACAAAATGAAGAGTTAGACATTATCAGGGACGTTGGATCCATAACCAGACAATATACTCGTGCGAAGAATTCCCTCATAGGTGAGATTTAGGAATCCAAATGTAGTATAGTAGAGCAAATACATCTTTGCTGTTTAGTAATTGTGATTAGAAAATTATACAAAGAAAATATTCTATGAATTGGTTAGGTAAGGTTAGAGGTCACCACCGCCCTAAGGAATTTGAATTATTCTTTACATCTCCAATGCGCCACCAACCTTGGGTACTAAGTTATTATGTCCCTTGCGACTGTAGTTATAGAATAATATAACGGTACAATATATGAGTGGTGGTACCTACACAGATGGGTTAGCAAAAAATGATGTTGTTTTGCTAGCGAGTTATTTATTAACTAAATCGTTGGCCTAGTGGCTAGCTTATTAGCTAAAGTATATTCATTATTTCTGTCGGGAAGTTCTCATTTGATAACCTGAACACTTTCCATTTGTGTTTGATTTGCCGTGCGGCCGTGGGCGAATAGCTATCGCTTTTCGGTTAGTGCAACTCTTGTGTAATATAATATATTATAATATGTCCCGCGCCAATTGCTTCCATTGTTGCAAATGGCCGCCCTGAACGAAATCAGTCTACGGACATCACCAAGATTTATCACCATTTTGACCAATTTAATCGTAATTTAAGCTTGGAAACTTTTTTCAAATTTATGTTACCGTGTACCATAATCGTTGAAAGTTTCCAAACGAGCATCAATAAAACTTGGTGGGAAGTGGTCACCATCGCTCATAATATTGTAAGAACTATACCTTACCGTCAATGCTCTAAACTAAACTGTAACTTTTGTCTGTAGTATTACTGGAGCACTCACCCTTCAAACAGATACGCAGTGTTGTTGCTAACGGTACAATAACTAATGAGGATGTCCATACACACAAAATATTCTTAAAATAATTTATGCGTAGTATTTAAATATTACATCAGCTAAGCTTAACAAAATATAATGTCTCGTAAAACAGGTCCCGGTAAAAGGGACGCGAGCCTTCAATATATAAATGAAAACTTGGCATCTGAGCTCAACGCTTCGTTGAAGAGGATCATCAACGGCATCATTGACAATGAAAAGAATGATGATGACGATGATGACGGTAAGGTTTATAATTTTAATCACTCAGTTTTAATAATAAACAAATTGTTTTTTCAACATTATATGTATGTTAATGTTTTAATTTTCCATTTTGTAATTTACAAAATTAACGTTACTAGTAAGTAAGTTATTAGTGTTCATAATATTAATATTGTTATATAATCATTTCCCAAATATAATACCTCGGAGAAAACTTCACGCGTTTCGGTTACTGTGGTTTTTAACGAGTACGCTTTCTTGATAAAATAATATTTAAAAAATACGTTAATTATAACATCGGAGTCTTTAATGTTAAAATTGATGATGAAACCTGGGGAAGATTTGACAGAAACAATCTATTCAAATTCAAAATCTGGTTTGCTAAGTCATAAACTTACTGTATAACTTTATTTTTACAGACGATGAAGAAACTACGATCGACCATTATGATAATGTGCAGGCCATCAAATCTAGAGCAATGACTAACACGGTTAATTCTATTAAACATCTAACACGGATTGAAGAAAGGTACAAATATTAAACACGTACATAATAAATAATAATAATTCCAAATGCAAATAATTTTATTTCTTTTCAATTCAGGCAAGAGGCTACCAAAAGTCCTCAGAACAAAAGCGATCTAAAAGTACCAACTGGTAAAATTAAAACAGGCAGCCCTACCAAACCTGTCACTACCCCGAGAAGACGAAAAACTGAACCAAAATCAAGGAATAAAAAATGTAAAACGGCGACTAAATCAAAAGTCGATGACCAGGACACTATTGATATAGACCTTGAATCTTTTCAAAAAGGAGTCTTTGTTGACAATATCGCCGAAGAATTTGGAATGGAAATTATGCGAGAACAAGATTTGAAAATAGAAGATTTAACGGAATCGACGCAAACAGAAGTTATTGACAAGGCAAAGAAAACAGGTGTGAACGAAACGGAAAATAATGGTGAAGAATCTTATGTAACAGGCGAAGACTTAAGGAATACGCCTTCGAATTCTACAAGCACAAAGTTAACTAAGACTTTTAAAAGAAAACGTAAAGACGATATGCCTGTTCAAATTCAAGCAATGGAATTTTCTGATCCAAACGAAACAAGAAAAAAAATACCACGAGATTTGAAACGAACTAAATTAAAATCGAAATTCAAAAGAATGGGAATGCTACCCGTTGCCAATTTTAATGAACAAAAATGACGTTTAGAAGTCATAGTCTCTTGAAATTGATAAAACTACTAATTAATTAATATCAATTAGATATTCATTATTATACCGATTTGATTTAATCAAGTATTTGTTATATACACTTTGCATATAAAAGTACTGAAATGACTTGTCAATACAGCAATTATATTGTGAGGCACATTTTAAATACGGAAACGAAAGTGAAATAAAAAAGTTCTTAATACACAATGTTTTTATTAATATTTTAATCTCTGGCAACACTCGTAATGTCAACATAATACAGATCATTTATTTATTTAAATACTACGTCACACTGACAGATCCATCAGCATCAGATCTAGATAATGTATGCAATAATAGTATATTATAAAATGATTAAAAAAAAATTAGGCTATTTCTTGTGATTAGTACTTTTTATATCAACTACATTAAATTATTTTTTCTATAATTTAAAACGTCTCGATCAAAATTCGTTTGCATTGTACAATAATATATTATTGTCAAGAAAATAACTTTAAATATTGCACGAATATAATATGATAAGCAAGTATTATACTTTTCAAGAAATATATGTGTTCTTTTTATATTTAAAGTTATTTTCTCAAAAAAACTTAAATTAATCAGGCAAGAAAGCAAAATAAATAGTCACTTAATTAAAAATATACATACAAATATATGTTAACTGCCTATTATTTTCGTTTGCGTTAGGCCTATACCATATCATATTAAAAAAAATACCGAAAAAATGTTTTGACTTTAGAAATATTTTTTTAATGTTTTGAAATTTACTTTAAACTGTAAATTATCCATTTAATATATTATATAGGGTCATGCCATTCGTCATTTTGAGATGTTAATAATAATGTGAATAATAATCCATACGGCCAAAACATAATTCTACATCTAGGATTGGCATCAGACTAAGGAAATTCTCAACAATCAACAACATAAAATAGATTGTTTTTAGAAGTGTTTTTTTTTTTAAGCTTGTGACAACAGAGTCACATTTATCTGCCTATTAGTAACATTAATATAAGTTTAAATATTGATAACAATTTAAATGGATAATTTTAGATTGTTAAACCATGTGTTTTATTTAAAACTCATCTCTAATAAGAGGAATGTATTCGTTTTTCTGTTATTATGTACAAAATATTTTCAATAAACTTGGCCGTTTAGTTCTCGTCTCCTGTCTTCATAAAACCCAATAAAAATCTACCTTAAACCTTTCCATTCTTGACCATACAACATAACATTTGATTAGTCAAGGGTAAAATAAATGTATTTACCATGATACATAAGTTTTGTATTATAATTGTATGAAATATCATATGATATTAACATATTTGACCATTATAAATGCTGTTCTACATCTATAGCTAATATTATTTAAACTAAACTATCACAATTGTTAACAACCTCTTACAAATTCATATCATATATTTATATATTACTAAGGTATTGTAAGCTTATAGTGAAAGTACTGTTCTCCTTTCTCTTGAGGTTGTATATATATATGTAATATCTGTCTTAGCGTTAACCCTTAATCGGGCAGAACTAAAAATCCGTTTTTCATAGAGTACAAATATATTCTTGGGTCATGTTGGATATCAGTATATAAAATCATATATAAATGATTGAAACTCAAAATAATGAAATGTATTTATCTAAGATTATTTTTGTGTAAAAATTACAACCTAAAAAATTGCCATTTAAAAAAATATTTGGGAATTTAGCTAGCTTGGGAGGGTGGGAAAATAGTGTGCGTGCCCGATTAAGGTATAAGGTGCTTCTTGTATATTGTCTCTATTTTATGTTTAAGTAACATTCATTGCACTCAAAAAAAGAAAAATAACATGTAGATCAATTTATTCGAGTCACAAGTTATTATTTATACTATTCTATTTAACTTCTTTAATATTACTTCCTAACTTCTGATGAAATCTTTGACTTTCAAAACGCCAGTTTTCACAAATCCATAGATTATTCGAGATCATTGTCATTGATTCATGTCAATTTGTTTTCAAGGTCAAGTTATTACCCCTTAAAGTAAGCTTACAATCTCCTAATAATAATGTATATTTGTTCTGAAACTTTGATTATTATCGGCTACGAATTACAATTCTACCTCATTTTTAAAAGATATACAAAAATTACTTTTAGGCCAGTTTAATGGATTCAGTGTGTCGGAATTTTCATGCATCAAATTATAACACCACACTTTGATCAAAGTACAAATGCACAACGCGATATCATTTTTTAAATGCTTTAAAATTGTCGGAATGTCAGTGGCGAACTTTATCAACAAATAAAATAAAATAAAACCGCTATTTTTAAATTCGAGTTTTTCATGATTTTTTTTTTTCATGTTACAATTTAAATTTGTACTGGATGATATTTAGCCAGGCACTAATGACTATTCACATTTCACACTTATTACAATATTTAGATATTAATTTGGTTTTTAATTCGAACTTTTTATTAGATTTAACTTCTTTTTTTAAATATATAACATATATATGACAGCTTCAAATTCTCAGAGAATATTTGAGTATATTTATCCAATCAACTAATTCGCTATATGGTAAGTTTTAGACATTTTCGCTTCTTTCGACTATTGCTAATTCGTCGTCTTCGCCTGATGTATTCGTTTTTGTATCGTAATGTGCTAAATTTGCTTCAGACGATCCGTTGCTAGATTCATGGGAGCGTGGACTGACGCTAGTTTTCCTTACATACAGGACGTTCGAGTCCAATCTACTATTATTATGATCGGTGAAGGGTATCCCATAAGCGCTGCCGTCGGATATTCTATTTAATTTGTGTATTTGCTCTCTGAGTTCGCAAACTTGACTGTATAATTTCTTATTCTCTCGCAATATGGCTATGCTTTCGGTTTCTAGCAGTTCCCTTTTACTCCACTGTATATTGTTTTCTGACTTGAGTCTCTCGACTTCCATTTTGTACTCTGCAATTTTTTCTTCTAAAACTTGCTTAGCGGCTATTTCGTCTTGCAATTCATTTTGCAACTTTTCGACTTCACTATGACTAGAATCCGAACCCAATGTCCGGTCGTTGTGTGTTAGTTCCATTTTAGCGTTATGTAACTCAGCGGTAAGATTTTCGATTTTCGCTAGAAGGAATGCTTTCTGATCTTTTTCACACTGTAAACTTTTGGTCGTCTCATCCAATCGCAGTCTCATTTCGCTTAACTTATTTGCAAGGGCATTATCTACGTTTGAAAACTTGTGGGAATCTAACGAAGCTCTCTGTCGCATAGGCGGTTCATTAGGCGACACGTACCCCACATTTTTTCTTCTGAGTTCGACGCCATCTTCAGAATTAAAGTCGCCAGCTACTATCCTACTCTCGCCTATAGTCAGAAGTTTTTCATTGTCTCGTTTGAGTTCTATTAACTGTTGTTCGAGGTCGGCTTTTTCACTTCGTAGTGCTGCTAATTCTTTGGACATGACGTCTATTTTATTTTTAAACTGTTTGGCTTCGTCCCTAGCTTTGTTGCGTTCGTTACGTACCTTACTCCATTTTTCCCTCCAATTGGATGTACAATCTGACCACCAGCGCATTGTTTTCTCCATCTGCGTGGCCCGCGCTCGTGCCTCGTCCAGTTCTCGCTGGTAAAGGGCTTCTTTCGCTTCCCAATCGGTGTTTGTGTATCGCATTGAACTCCCATCGTGGTCTCGACTGCGCCGATGACTCCCTCCATGTGAACTTTGCGCCATCTTTAATTTATCTGTAAAACATATGGTTCTATGATTTTTATTAAGGTTGAAGCAATTCAAATAATTTATTTAAATTATTGTCGTCGTTTTGCTGATTTTTCATTAATAATACTTTGAATATATTTTATATATTATGACAATGAATTATAAAACCAGATGTTAATAATTTGTAAAATACTATAATTATAACTATATTATTTTCTAAAATTCATCATTTTACAGCAAAATGAGCTATTGCCCACAACCTGATCCCTGTGCTCAAATATGTCCTCCTCCGCCTCCACCACCGCCTTGCCTGGTAAAGCCAATCATGCGAGGCTTACATTGGTCACAAACTAAAAGAGTGCTTGCACAAGCTCTAACATTGTCAGTCTTCGCTGGCAGCTGTGTTTACTTCTTTCTAGGTGTGCCAAGGAGGGCCAAATACAAGGAATATTATGCGTAAGTTGTTTTGTTACTATCATAAAAGGAATGATTACATATACACTAATAATGTGCAGGTCTGCATTAGGTGTAAAATTAGTCAATTAGTTGAATCACTATTTAATTAAATATATATTCCCATTTAATTGTAACAGTCCACAAATGTTGCACAGTTGAGCAAAGCTTTGTAGTTTATTCTTTCAGTGTCCTGTGCACAAACACAACATGTAGGTTTTCACTGTGAAGCATGCAAATTGCACAAATAGGCACATGCAAGCTCAGTTTTTTGGGGCATCTCAACTTCATCCTTATTAAATATTACATAATAGTACATTTCTATCGCATACTTGAAATGGTGCAATCTGTTGTAATATTACATGAAAATAAACATCACGATCACTCTGCTTTTATTCTTTTAAAATATAAGTGTCACCTACCAGGATTTGTTTTGCCTTAAATGCACATTATACATATTTACTCGAATAAACTTTAATTACTGGTAATGAAGAATGGCTGACAATTCTGACACACTTTTGTATTTGAAGACCCATTAAAATGCTAATACACTGAACTCGATGCAAAATCAGAAAATACATGTTATAAGTAAAAGTTGTTGAAGTAATACATGCTTTTATTATAAAAAAGAAACCTAATATTGTAGATTTTAAAATCAACCAATTTTTTTTTTTTTTTACATAATTGTGAACCAATTTTAATGCTAAAATATTCTGTTTTCTTACAATGAGTACATACATACATTATTTTTTAAATTTTCCATCTGTAATGCAGAGTAACTTTTTATATAATTTATATTTTTCTATAAGACATACTATTGAAGTAGACACTTACAATCACTTTTGAATACCATTTTACACAACATTTAAGCTACCACTGGGCATATAGACTTCAACAACAAAC
Organism: Vanessa tameamea; assembly: GCF_037043105.1. Classification (NCBI taxonomy): domain Eukaryota; kingdom Metazoa; phylum Arthropoda; class Insecta; order Lepidoptera; family Nymphalidae; genus Vanessa; species Vanessa tameamea. Next base: position 6,304,260 of record NC_087333.1, read on the forward strand.
TAAAATCAAAATGAATCATAGTGTGTGCTAAATTTACTAAAACGGATTAGATTAAATACACTTGTAGACATGAAATATCAAAACCTATTTTTAAATTTTATTTTATTCAATTCATAAATAGGAAATTGTACATTTTTGACGAAAGTTAATAAAAGTACATGGAGGATGTGATTTTATTCATTGTGGCAGAACGGACGTTATTTTATTACATATCAATAAAACTGAGTTTTAGTAACTGAGTTTTATTGAAGACTTCTTGAAGAGGCCGTGGGTCTAAAGTCTGTCGCCGTCCTTTTTATCGGACCCTCCTTAAGAGGATAGTATAGGTTTGGTTGAATATAGTAATGTTATTAATTTATAACGCTACGATTACCGAAACTTTCAACTTATTTAAAAAAATATTTAAACGAAACAAACTTTAAGATTAGTAAATGCTTTCTTAAATCCTTCTTAACGAAAAATATATTTTTATATAAACTTCTCGTTAGTTACATTTTTTTATAGGTAACCGAAATATAATTTATGTTTAAACAAAGGAAATATATCGAAACATTTGTTTACATAAATGTAGCTATGCCACTTAGTATATACAATTTTCACGTACCTGTAACTTTTAATTCATTATAAGATTTATTTCCTTTAGGTTTTGTACACGATTTATTTCACAATTTAAGTAAAAAAAGTTATATTTTTCACTTATACGACTGAACCATTGTCGAATTTATCCAATTCTTCAATAAAACTGATAGTGAATAATGATAGATGCTACTTGATGTCTAATATTTCATCTTCATATCTAAATCGAGTAAGAAACATATCGATTTATTATATTATTATACAACAAAAAAAATTACAAACATGTTTTATATTATACATATATCATATTTTTTAAATATATAACAGGAAGTATAACTAGCATTTTTGAAAAAAATATTTGTAGTTTCTATCTTCGATCATAAATGTACTTTTTCAGAAATTCAAACATATGTTTAAGTCTGTCGCATAATCGATTGTTGAGATATTATTTATCTGTATGCCAAGTTTTTCTACAGATATCCTAATAATTATAGATTAAATCATTTTTATATTTTTTTTGAATATGAATATTATATTTTACTTGTTATTTCAAAATGAGAAAATTAAAATAAATAGTGTTACAGATATCCGTATAAGTCTAACTAGTTAATTATGTGTAATACTTAATTACACAAGAGAAAATCGCATTAAAATTTTCTAAAACTATAATAAATTTTCAGGAGGGGTGAATTCGAAGACTGGGCTGACGAAATGGCTCGAAAAGGTTTATTTCAATCAGTACCAGTTGAATCTTTAAGAGATAATACACACATGGATAAACATTGATATCAATATTGATCTCTTGCAATATAATTTACTTTATGAATGTATTGTTAATATAATATTACTTAATTTGAGTTTTAAAATAAAAATATTGATAAAATCTAAAATGGATTTTAATTTTGTATTTATTTATTAAAAGTTATATATAAGAACATATCGTATTATCGGAAACGTTATTTGAAATTTTCATTGACAATTATTTATACAATTTTATTTTTCAATATAGGTTATTTTTGCACAGCGATTTTTATGTACAGTTCTTAAAAATTTAATTAACTTCATATCAACAGGAAGTGATTCGTGTCCTCACGTTTCATGGCGGCAGCCAATTGAAATCGTCTGTATTATTATAAAAACATAGAGATTACTTTCTGCACCAATCACAGAAGGACTGCAGTGGAGCATGAAAGTTTAAATATAAAACTTTGTAAAGGCGTCGAATTCTTAATTTAGATTTAATAATTAAAAATTATTTACAAAATCTTCGTACACAATTTGATGATATTTACTGACTTATTCGAATTTGTAAATGTATGAGAACCACAGAATGATGTTGGAAAATTAAAATTAACTTTAATTTTTTTTCACTTCTTGTAAAAGCTACGTCACGTATGTTTGTCTACTCCGAGTCAATGCGCATGTCAAGTTGAAAATTGCAAATGGCGTCCGTTGTTATTGTTCGTACCGAATAACTATTTGTAAAATATATACTATTCTTTTAGCGATTTTTCTAATGGACTATTATATTGATGCGATGCTTTAACTTCCCATGATTCGGCGCGACACGTTTTATGTACGTTTTAATGTGTTTTGAGTGTTTTTTTCATATTCTATGTGTGTCATGCAAATGGGGTAAGCTGGAATTATCGGATGTCGCTTAGGTTGTTTTGGATAGTTTCAATAAGAAAATGGAGTGAAGTTCTGTGACCTACAGTGTGAAAATGAAACCTCCGTAAAGTAAATTAATTACCGCGTTAAGTTTAGATCGAAGCAAGAGACGGGAACGGCTGTAATTTACTAATGTTCCATGCCGTGACTGCACTCCCCGTACATTTCAAAATGGCTGCTGCTCTTCACGATATATGAGCTTTGCGTCACTGAAATATAAATCTGTGGTTTTGATTCGTGAAGAAATTCGAGTGTTACATGTCGAGTGATTCCATGTGAAAACTCGAAATTATTCAAAGGACAGTGCCCCGGGAGAACCTGGGGCGGGACAATAGTGGCATATCATATGTTTTGGCTGTAGTGGACACTGAGTGACCATAGGACCGATATTGCCTTGCGTCCGAGCCGGACTGTAATGTTGCGCTTGATTTTACAGGATGATTTGGAACACAAGACAATAGAACTTGTGTGTTATTGAGCGGAATGTGACATTGTATGATAGGTGAGTACATTTTTTTTTCGTTTATTTACATTATGTGGGGTGTTCGACCGTATGATGTTGCGAACAAAATGGACACATTGAAGGGTGACAGCAGGTCGGTCAGAGGCGGCGGTCGTGCCCCGTGCAGTGGTTGAAACAATCGTTCAACTTTACTGTCGAGTCGCGTTGAAAATACTGAAATACGTAATAAAAAAAGTTGTGTAACAACGATGTTTTGCCGACCTTGTTGTTCGAATGGGAATAATTCCATGCCTGACGCACTTCGTAGGGTCGATTAAAACATTTTACACATTTGCATCCCCAAACATGATTTAATTATAAAACTTGTACCCCTATATAACATATAACCTATCTTATTAGTATGTGTGATGTTTGTCAATAGAACCATTAAAATGTTAGGTTATAGTTATAGGCTTGCATTTTTTTATGAGGTTGACTTCCTAATTATGTTTAAAGTAAAATTATTTCTTTAATTTATTTAACTTTAGTATAAAAGTGTGCATTTGTTATCATTTATATCATTTTTAAAAGACAGATTATTAATAATATGAGATTATGATTAATCAGTGAAAATTAAAAAAAAAGTTTACTGAAACTTATTGTATTGATCATTTTATTTTATCCATTTCTTAATTGAGTTTTATATTTTGAATACTATAAAATAAGTGTAAATTTAGTTAATCGTTTGTATTTAAAAATAACATCTATTGATAAAACAATATCTATCATAACTAAATGAACTATTTTGGCAATAGTAGACTTATCATGACAATCATTAGCAAGTTTTGTTACTTAATTATATATATTTATTACCAGAAATATTATAATAACATAAAAATTCATGATAATAACTTTAGTTTACAATATTTATAATATATTTTATTAATGATTTTTACTAAATCTGTGATATTTAAATCATTGAATATACAAAATTATATACAATAATGCAATGCCAAATTCAGTGGTTTTGAAGACTGATAATTTGTTATAATTAAAATAAACTCATAAACAATATTTAAAAAAAAAATCATGCCTAAACCCACAGATATTATTTCAAAAGATTTTTTGGTAAACTTAGTATCAAGTAGTTTAAAAGATGAATAGGAGATAAATTGACAAGTACCGAGTTGAAAATTACAAACAAATACTTTTATTTCTAAATTATAAATATATAAACATCTCTTAAGTAATTATTAGTTTTATATGTATTGGTATTTATATATATGTTTATATTTAATCACACAAGAAATACATGGAATGATAATATAATATGATTATACATGATTACCATTGCAAGCTTTATAATGGAATGATATATATTTTTTAATTTAATCATTTTAAGGGAAACATACAATGAGAAGACTCAAATATCATACACAATATATAAACAACAATAAATACATGTGCTATGTTATCGATGATCAAATTTATAATTAGTATTCGACAAATTCTGTCTTTTTGTTGATTTATAGTCTTCAATTGATTTTGGTATTTGAGTATTCATAAGTTATTCTTAGTTGTTACATCTCTCATTGTTATCAGTAGATTTGTTACAATAATTAGAAATTGTTATTATTATCAATATTATAACAAGATGATAAATCTTACATCATTTGTAATTCGTGTGATCTGGTTTCAATCTGGCAGTAATTTCGTATTTTTAATATTAGTCATGATTTTAGTAAAATATATATAATTTTGTTTTATTATCAATTGTGTGTACACAAACTTTTATGCCTTTGCCTGTAGATGCTTTTTTTTGTGACACTCCATTACTTGCTAAATTAAATTCTAATAAATTATATGTATGTACATATAGTTAAAATTGTGTTTATTAATTTTTATTCAATTTAAATTAACAAAAATAGTGGCAAATATGCTAGCAGTATTTCCTCTACTACTTAAATTCAAATTCATTCTTTTGGCATTATGGTATAAATATTTGATTGTATCATATTTTCTATTTGGTGTAACTTGTCATATAGGCTGGTAGAAAAAACTTTAAAGCATTTGTTTGTACATTTTGCATTCAATAATGGAAGTATTTTAATTTATAGTTAATTGCTCATAAACTCTATCTTGAATAAAATCATATATGGTCAACCTTTTTTTATTAAATAGGCATCATAATATAGGAAAGTGTATCATTTCATTTTGTAAATGTACAGAAACAGCTTTAATTATAAAACAAATTTGAGTGGTTCCTTGATGTACATTTTTTAATCTTTTTTTGCCATTCACAGTAAATAACTTAAAAGTTATCAATATAATACACCTCACAGTTTTGTACAGAGTAAAATTAACTTTGAATTTTTATGTATATAAGGTGTGAGAATTGAGGATGAGCTAATTTTATACTTGTTAGTGTATTCTATGAGGCATATCATTTATTCCTAGTTAGTAATAGCATTTGGTACAAGATCACATGGTTTTGTTTATAATACATAATGTGAAGTAAGTTAAAGAATTATTATGTAGCTGTCTTTTGTAAACAGTAAATGTTTTTGCCAAACATCATCTCAGTCATATGAAATATTTAATGTTTCATATGACTGAGAATTATTGTCCAATTCTAAAATTAGTATGAACAATGTTTATATGTGAACTAAAATACCGCTTATTATGTAAATTAGCAACACACACATGTTTGGATACAGTTATATGTTTTTATAAATGGAATATTTTTTATTTAAAAAAACATGGTCTTATATTTATTGTCTTTGGCATCTATTATAGAAAAAAAATTGGATAACTATGGGAATAGTTTATATTAATTATGATAAAAATGTCTTATGATTAGTAAAATGTGATTGTGGAGTTTTTTTTAAAGGTTTTTTTTTCTTCAATAGATTTTTCCACAAGAAATAATGAAAATAGTATCAGGATTTATGTGAACATAGGTTATAATTTAAATTAATCCATAATCTGTTAACATTAAAGGTTTTTTATTGAATTTCAATTGTTAAAAACAATTGAAACATTTCCAAATATTAATCATACTATTTTTGCACTGTATTATGACAAGTAAATTGAGGATTTTAAGACTTATTTTGCATGGACTATGTATAATACCTAATCATAGATCTAAATATGTATTAGGATAAAAAGTAGGCATGCTGCTAACAAATCAATATCGTGCAAAAAAAAATAATATTTTCAAAATGACTGAACATATCAACTATGATATTTAGTATAAATAAGTTAATCTTATTCATGTTTTTGCAGTTGTAATATAGGTTTTTCTTTTTTATTGTAGTATGGCAGCGGATAGCGATGGGCTAGGCTCGGCGGGCGGTGGCTCGTGCGGCGTGGTGGTGACATGTGAGGGTGATCTGCGTGATCCGAGGTTTCCCGCGCGACTCCGCCGCCTGTTGCGCGAGCTACGCGCCTTACTCGCCGAGCCGCATCCGCACACGCTCAAAGTTAACAAGGTAAAGTATATGTGGCTAGCCACTGAAATATTATAGACCACAGATTAAACATTATACTTCCTTAAAAAAATATTTCTATTATATATTTATATGTTCCTTCCTTCCTTTTATGTTATATTAAGTTATTAAAAAAAAAAAATATGTAACTATATATTAATTACATGTGAAAATAAATATTGTGTGAGGTAAAATATTATTTTTATTATTATTAAACTTGAAGTAAAATATTAAAGTTGGCTAATTATGTTTTCTATTTCTTATTTTTTTTTTATTGACGTCTGATATTTTTGTTGTATTGAATTTATAGAATATTGATTAATAAGGTATGTGTATTTTAGGTGGAGCCTTGGAACTCTGTGCGCGTGACTTTGTCGGTGCCGCGGGCGGCGGCGGCGCGATTGCGGGCGCTGGCCGCCGCGGGGGCGCCGCAACTGCGTGCGCTCGGCATCCTCTCAGTGCAGCTGGACGGAGACGCGGCCGTGTCGCTGCGGCTCCAGCATGGTGCCGAGCTACGTATCAATACTGATGCTGATGGTGAGAACCAAAGTGTTTCATATTGTTTTATACTAATACTTTATTATTAATTGATTTGCCAGACTATTAAAATATATTTAATTCACACGCATCAAATCTCTGGTATTCGTTTTTTTTTTTAAATTTTTATTAAAGAAGTTTCTGGAATACATATAAATATACAAAAAAAGATTTATTTTTATTTTTCAGAAGCGAGCACATCACGATCACAATCGAATGAGCTGCTGGCCGGCTTGGGCGGTATCGGTCGACTGATAGCCGACGAGGGCGCATCCACCAGCTCGGAACCCCCTCAGAATAACTTTAAATCGCCGAATACAGTGTGTCCAATGGATGGCAAAATACCGCAGAACATTCCCACCCCAACCACAGATCGCTGCGAATTCCCTTTTGGCAGTATGACTCAAGCGAGGGTTATACATCGGAAGGAGAATACCTTAGGTTTGCTATTAATATTATTTTTTATTCTATTGTACTTCATTAAAATATATAGGATATTAGGATGCCTTTGCTTTAATCAATAGTTATTAATGAAACTGTTATGTTGATAAATAAAATGCAAACTTTTTTATAATGTTAATATTTTTCTTGCAGGGATAGGTGGCTGCGCCAATACGCTCAGACCTGGTACAGCGGAGCAATTCGCGCGGCCGTCAACATCTTTTACTGCTCCCCCACCGCCCTACCCCGCGCCCCCAGCGACCCCTACGACGCCGACACCATCGTCGGCTCCTACAGTGGCCATGTCGTCGCCCCTGCTAGTAAACCTATTGCAGAATGACGCGCCAGCGCCTCAACCGAGGCCGAAACCAGTGCCTCATCCTGCGAAACTTGATCGGCTGGAGGACTCTCAGGTTTGATTTCACTTTAAATTAATTTGGGTATAGCTATTAGTTTTATATTAATTTTCTTAATCTTTTATTTCTCTATAATTTACAATCATATTATTAATTGTTTTATATAATTTCGTCTAAAATATGAATTAACAGTTTATTTATTTCTACAGGTGGAACTAGCAGTCGGTCGCGCGCCTTTCGAATACCGTGGAGGCCGAGCTACCACTCCCCGACCAACAGTACCAAGTCCGGCTCCTCCCGCTCCTCGGCCTGCTCCCCGGCCGGCGGCACTCATTCGTCGCGCTTTTCCCCCTCGTCCCCCACCGTCGCCGATACCATACCGCGCACCAGTGCCCAATGCAACTGTCGTAGGGCGAGCGAGGTTTCCTTCACCCTCCTATAGTACAGAAACCTTCCCAGCTCCACCTCCGCCGCCTTATAGGCAACAGGCCGTGCCCAGACCGAGGCAGTTGCAGCCGAGGGTAACGCCAGAAGACCTTCAAGCGTTGCTACCACCTCCTACTACTTCGATGGACCAGAAAACTCAATCTAGTTTTCAGGTGCCCTATTATTTCACATCTACATAAACAAAATCTAAGATATAGTATATTTATTAAGAACATGTTAAAAATAATGTTATTTTAATTTCAGGAATTCCAGAGGTACCAACAACAGTACAACGCAAGGCAACGTGCCGCCTCTCGTGCAGCTTCACAGCCGGACTGGAATGAGCCCTATCGGGACACGTTGGGTTTATCGATCCCTGATCTCCCAGACAACTGTGACCTCGATCAGCTGTTACCGACCCTAGGCGGGGACCTCAACCTCGACGATACAACCTTATCGGCCATTTCGGATCTCGATGCCAACACGAAACTAGATCTACTCTACGATACTCCACAGGAATCAATGCCTAACACCACAGAGTCAACTCCAGACTCTCTCCTTCAAGAAATCACTGGTGTTCAATACCCCGGTCCGACTTTAAATGGGCCTTATAATCCTGAAATGGCTCCTACCACGAGTCAAACAAACGTGAATAGTGATGTGCCTTCTAAATCCGCGGAATCGTTCGACGCGAATTCGGAGACGGCATTTATGCCGCCGCCACCCGTGCCTCCGCAGTCGACTTCCAAATTCCATGTAAATTCCCCAAACCATACGATAGTTAATACGCAACATACGCCTTTTAAATCGCCTCCTCCTAATGCTGCGTATTCGGCGTCGCCAAGCAGCATGAATTCCGACAGAATGACGGACAGGAGCACAAATCAGTCGTCATCGATGCCGCCGCCAATGAGACTTCCAATTAGAGCTATGACATCAGTGTCTACGGCTACCGTTGGCTCTCAGGCGACAGCCCAAGAAATTGAGGAGCAAAGTAAGCAGTACCTGATCAAAACTCTTATGAGAGATGACGATACTCCACCCCCTAAAGAGCAAGAAAAGAAAGCTGAAGAAGTAACAGTTGCACAGTGTAAGGTTAAAGAAAACCCTACTGAAACGGCACCAGAAATATTCGGCATTGCAAAAGTTATAGAAGACGATAGTAAAAGGGAAGATGATCTCAAAACTAAAAACAAGATCATTAAGAAAGAAAAAGATGAAAAATTGCTGGCTCAGAAAGGAGGCAAGCCAAGAACGGGCGGCGCAAAAGAAAAGCCTGCTACATTAAAAGACAAAATTGTAAGGGATGGAAAATCTACCAAAGTTGCCTTACCGCGGCCTCATGTCGCAAAACCTGCTACTCCTTTGACTGAAGCACCGAAATCGCCTTCTGGAGAAAAGGAGTCAATAAAATTAAGGTTAAAGCTTGACAAGAACGAACCTATAGTTCAGCCTGTTTATAAGGCTGATGTTAGTTTTGTCAACCAACAATTGAAAGGTGAAAAACCCATAGAAGGTGAGCTTAGGGTACCGCCTTTACATATCAGCCTTAGAGGTCGAAATTCAGCAGTAATAAAGAACTCCAAAAAAGAAAAGAAAAAGTTTGGCCCAGGAGACCTTCACTCGAAGAAGATTAAAATAAGAAAATCTCTGGAATCCGATGAAAAGTCACACAGGCGAGACGCCGATGAGTCGTTAGCTTCGAAGTCGGGAGAAAGCACTGAAAACTCAAAGACTGATGAGTATTTACATGTTAAAAACATTAAATTGAACAATCATTATGAGGGGGAGGCTATCAAAACTGAGATTGCAGGTGATCACAATGTCGTGTACAGAATGAAGACATTGTCGAAGAATGCTCACATAGTGACAAAGTCATGCGATTACAAGGTCTTCAACAACAAGGGACAGTCATTAGATAGTTTGAAAATGAAAAAGAAGTCCAAAATGCTGAGTGAAAGTGGGAAATCGACAGAGAAGGAAAGGGACAAAGAATGGAGGAATGACTTGCTAGATAAGGAGGGGAAATATGCCCAGAATGAGGGCTACAGAGAGACACCAAACAATCACGATGTGAAAAAGAAGTTACCAACGTCAAAAGTTGAGAAGGATGGTGCAAAATGTGATAACTTAAAGTCCAGTGAGGTGAAGGCAGTGTTGGACACTGAATACAGTGAAGTGAAATCTGGTGCTAGTGATTTGGACAACAGGTTATTAAAGTGTCATAAGAATATTGAACGGACGCTCAGTGTTGACGAAGAGAAGTTTGATTGTGACGAGAATAAGTTGAAAAGGACACTCACTGATAGTGCGATAACATCACCCAATGGACTGATCTCTTCAGAGAAGAAGAGGAAGACCAGCCATAGTTCCTGTCCAGGTATGTATCTTAATTTGCAGGCATAGATGTAAAACTGTACATAGAAATGAGCATAGTTTTGTCATGGGTAATTGTGTAAAAATGTTATTACGAGTAATTATTTATCGATTCGAAATTCAGAGCTTGTATTAGGAAAATTTTGTAAATAATAAGGAAATGAAAGTACAAATTTAGTAAAATTATGTATATAAAATAAAATAATAAGTTCCGTGTGGACCAAACACATTTTACCATTTGCAACATTTGCTTTTCTATGTATGTTATTATCAGTTAAAAATTAATGTAATAAATAGGGAATATATAAAACATTAGAAATATATAGATATTATTATTTTAACATTGTAAATTATTCATTTATATTGAGATATAATAAATTTATTTGACTCAAACACTAGTAATCATTTTATTTTGAATCATTCATACTTAGTTAGCTTGGCTCTTAACTGACTTAAGTGCCATTATACTGTCATCACAATATAGCATTTAAAGAGTTATGTTCTTAAAGATTATTGTCCAACAAATAATTCTAATAATTTAAACCTTTACTTCAAATTTTAAGTTTGCTTTTGCATAACATGTTTGTCATTCATTAAAATATTACCATAAAAACATGAATTTAGCAATTAAAACAAAAATTAACATTAAACTTCGTTTTAATTATTTAAAAAAGACATTGTTTGCGTTCCAGATCCCCCTGGTTCGACAAACATAGGCACAATAGGCGGCAGTCGCGTCGACTCGCCGCCACCCGCCGCTAGTCAGCGCTCGGGAGCTCTCTCCCCGCGCCGCAAAGAGAGGCCCAAGGATAAGACTTACTGCAAACTTGTGGCCGAGAGGACGGCTCGACCGGACGCCGACAAGTTCGGTAATAGTAGGTCGCCCAATTCACAAGCCCAAGGCGAAGACTCTGGGATTGAATCTATGGATGCACTCTCAGAGAAATCTCCTAATCAAGCCAGTCAATCTCCGCCCGGTCCTCAAAGAAAAGAACGCCTAGACATGCCTAGATCGACCAGCCCGACGTCAGTGCAAAGGATAATAGGTGTAATAGATCCACCGCCAGCGTCGGATGAGCTTCTAGAGAGGTTGTCGCTAGCGACGGGGCAACCGCATTACGATCCCGTACCGCCCGATATAGATGATATGGGCGATATCGAGGCGGAATTGGCGAAAATGCATGCAGACCATATAAATGGAGACGACGCGCCAAGAAGGCCGCCCGAAGAAATACCACAAACCAAAGAAGTGAAAAGAGAAGCTACTCCTATTCTCAGGGACGAGGACAAATCTACGCAGAGCATAAATAGAGGAGATTGTAAGAGTGAATTGAAAACAGAGCTAACAACAAATGATACCGAAATAAAACTCGATTCTAATATTGCTCAAAAGGATGAATCACGTAAAGAAGAAACGATTGTATCGCCGAAAAAAGAGAAAGGCATGGACGACTTTGATCACTTACCGAGCAGAGTCTCCCCGCCTTTATACACGTACTCAAATCAGGAAAAAGTTTGTGCGAACGATTCTTTGGATTCAGAAGAAAATAAGTGTGTCGTTTCAGAAAATGGCGAACCAAAAGACAATGGGACAGAAATGAAGGAAAAGCAAGAACCGAAGATGGAAAGGTTACCTCTTAAGGCTGATTTTCCAGATAAGAGCTTATTAGAACAATTACTAATAGAAATTCCTACACCGGATTATGTTGGTAAGAGGCCGGAGTCGCCGTCTCCTTCGACTTTGGAGAGAGTCGCTAGAAGTAGTGTCCGGACGAGGTCGAGTAGTAAAATGAACAGTCCTGCAGACGGACCCAAAACGCCACGGTTAAGTCCAGGAATTAGCAAACTCGAGCGGTCCGATTCGCCCGCTTTGCAACCAAGAAATTGTCTTAGAAGTGGTTCAGTAGATAAGACGAGTCCGCGAACGGTAAATGCAATGGTAGCAGCAGCCAAACCGGTGCCTGGTGGGAAACGAAAAAGACGGGAGTCGGAGAGCTCCTGTGCATCGACCATCAGCTGTGAAGAAGGCATCTCCCCGGGTCGGCCCAAGAAAAAACCGAGACGCATCGACCAGAAAATGGTGAATCCGGTCGTGGCGATCGATGGCAAAGTTAAAAAAGAGTCTGATAGTGATAGCGATGAACCATTAATATGCAAGGTTCGGGGGAAGGGAGTAAAAGCAGTAAAGCCTGGGGTGAAAGTACCAAAAGGAGCGGAAGGTGTGGGGACTAGACGGTCAGTGCGGCACGGTCCGACGCCCGCCCCAGCTGCTCCTGCGCCGCCTAATAGCACACCCGTGAGACGGAAAACGAGGAGTGCGGGTAAGTAGCATCATTAATATGAAGATTCAGATTAAACTTAATAAATTCATTTATAAATACGACATTTTTATTCTTCGTAATGATATCGGAATCAAATGAAATATAAACTTACTTCTAGGAAATACAAACACTATTACAGCATGTACCACGTGTCGTTTTCAGTGGGCGAAGGAGGCACCCCGAGCGCCGGGGCGGTGCGGCGGCGGCGCGCGTCCCGCGACGGCAAGTGACGGCGGCGACGCGCGGGCTGTACCGCGCCCTCGCCCCCCCTCGCCTTGCCGCTGCCGTTGCCTCTGCCGCTGCTCTACCCGCTCGAATGACCCTCTCGCCTCGCCCTGCACCTACACATCTGCCCGATCGAGACGCCTCCGTCGACCTCGTCAGCCGACCGTGCGAGAACGTACCGTCGAATGTTCTCGAACAGTTCAGATGTCGTATGCAAACAGGGACGGAATTGACGTCCGTTAGCACTGAATCTATTCGAACCGTGGGATTAGTGAATATAAGTGATAATACAATACTATTAGAGGATGTGACGCGACCTCGGTGCCTGGAAGCTGGAAGCGCGACACGAATGACAAATGTGGTCAGTTATCAGGAAAAGTGCTTTTATCGTGTGCAAAAGTTTAGTGGAATTTTTAAATTTTATGAATCTCAAGAGTTTGTAAAATAAAAAAGAATATTGTGCAATAAAAATGAGAAAGATAATCCTTTGAGGAATATTAACAGAGTTAAATATGTGTGCTTTTTATACTATGTAATTGACGCGGGTGGGTATGATAGTTACGTGAGAAGTGTTCAACCTTGTTCCTGATGCACCGACAGTCAACCCGACCGGGCGCGAGACGTTTTAAGGACTGTTTATTAAATTAGTGAACAAATCATGTTACCATTCACTATAAAGCACTCGACGTTTTGTTGGTAATTGTAAGTTTATTTCTTCTATCGAGTATTTTTAAGAGCGTCTTTTTACCATAAGGCTGGACTCAGTATAGGAGTCGAAAGCCAAAAGTGGAGCCTTAGTTTAGTGTATAGAGATGTATCATTGTACAAAAGAGCACTCGTCTAATAGGCACATTGTTATAGGATAAATACCGAGAGATATAAAAAAAGGAAATGCATAAAGTTTTAAAAGATATTTTCATACGTTTTTGCACGTAACTCTTAGCGTCATCGATGATCTGCGTCGTAGTTTTAATACATTTTGGCGGGAAATAGCCGAACGAGCTTTAGGCTATTTTGTCGTGCATTTCATACGTGGACATGAAAAAATATATACGTTAACATAACGGCTATTTCCCGCGTAAAACACGCCGCTATTACGATTTAACGTTAGCGTTTTTATATGTAAGTGAATTCACGACCAATAATTGTAACTTAAATGTGACAAGATACTTGAATTATTTCTTAGTGAACTGATAATAATCGTGACTGAGTGTTTCAACAGTTTGTCTGTTTGGGCTTCCAGTATACTAAACTATTTTTATTTTAATGCCCCATATATATATGTATGTGTATATTTTTCTTTTAATTTTTACCATCCAGTCTACCACGAACCCTGTCGTCTAAACTTCACAGATAACAAAAATGTCGCAAACCAGTGATCCTTAGAAATGATAGACTAGTTTTTTCTTTGCACTGTATATAAAGATTCGATATTTTTAAAAAATTAGTTGCCTAAGTAGGTATTAGTATTTATTATCACAATTTTAATTATTCACTTAGTGATGAGTTAGTGATTCTCAAATGTCAATCATTGACAGTTTTTTTTTTTTCGTTCTTTTGCACTTACTTCATTCACATTTATTTATCAATTAATTTACATATTAAAATGAATTTGTATGTATTTTAATATTGTTTGGCTGAGTTTATTTTGAATCCTTTTACTAGTGATATATATTAACAGAGAGAATTTTATAAATTTTCTTTGCGGTTCCTATGTCTGCGATGATATGATTCAAAGCAATAATTCGTGGATGTGACTTTCCGTTAACTTTTATAGATGATCTATAGATCCTTTGATAGAAAGATAGATCGACTGCCTTAACATTTTTAGTCTTTTAGATATTTTCCCATATAAGCATCGGTGTTTCACATGATTTCTCCTTAAAAAATATTTTTGATCCCTCGTTTGACAATGTTCAATGTTTCTTAGATCGGACGGTGATAGAGCTACAATACAAAATGTTAGATTGTATGTATTATTTATAGTATATTGAGAATATTTTATAGCTAAATATAAAGAACAATGCCTGATAAATTGTGCCCTAAAACGTGTGCCGTGGTTGGAGGTGTGTGACTATTGCGTATGTTAGTGCTAGAGTGCGCGGCGAGCCTCTGGATGGGAACTATACGATCAGTTTTTCTGCCTCCATGTGACGCGAAATGAGTTCGTTTTTTTCGTTTTTAAATTATTAGTTAAAGGTATCGGTTTCAATCCGATGTATAGTCTCTTGTAAATTTCTGTGTATAGATGGGAAAATTAATATATGTTACGAATAAAGTAATTGTTTTTTTCATCTTTTTTTTTTTAATTGGAGTTGTCGAATATGCCGCGTTGTATATAGTGGGTCGCGCTGCTGTAACGGGCTCCTGTAGGATTATGCCTTGTACTGTAATATAAAGTATGACTCGCAAGCTTGTACCATATAATTATAGTGAATGGACTCCTCAAAAAACTAGTTATGTATATTGGGTGTATAGTTATCCTTTAGTTTTTGTTTTTTTTTTTTTCGACTAATGATAGTAATTTATGCTGATAAAAATATCTATATTATACATTTATATATCTATAAAAAAGAGAAATACAAATAGTTTAAACACTATAAATATAGGCTAGGGGTTACACCACACATGAGATAGCATATAGTTTTGGTATGTAAACATTTAATAACTTGTAAATAAACCGCAGAAATAGTGAATAAATAAAGAATTGATACAATAAAATTTAACTTTATGTTATTGTAATATTTTTTCTAGTACGTGTTGTTAGATGCCGCGCTCGTGCCTGTGCGCACGCGCGCGGCGCGTTAGGTCAATGATAGCGCCTGTACATTTTTTTGTTGCTGGCAATTAATGAAGTTGCAACTATCCTTTTTTAATTGTGCATTATTTTTTCTGTAAGTTGCTTTCTCTGTCGTTCTTCATTATTTTTAAATCATATAATTATATTCATAAAGTACGATGAGTCATGGTGAATTATTATCATATTATTATGAATGAAAAGAAATAAGGAATATTATTGTTCTGCTATTATTAAATTTGTAAAGTTAGTTTATTAATAAATGAATAAAAAAAATATTTGTTGTTTCTTTTTGTATTTTTTTGTTCATACAACCGATGTTATGGTATTGGGTCTAACTTGAGGGACAATTGACATTTTGTAGCATAAAATGAATCAAACTTTAGTTACAATAAATTGTTTCTATATAAAATAATATATATAAATAAATTATGGTCATGGAAAATTAAAAACAACTATTGTAACTATAATAAATAATTTCTCAATTTTGCTATGGCTTGGCTATTTTAATATATTCTAAATTAACTAATTACATCACCGATTTTGTGAGTTCATCTTCATTATTTTATTTCTTATTTATTGAATGACCTGCTTGTCAGTCTTGTAGAAAGTCCCCTTTGCTCGGATTATAAACTTACATTTTTTTTAAATTTTTTATATTATGATTTTATTTAATAAGTGTTGGTTTAATTTGTCCATATTTATTGTGCCCCATCCATAATCCGGATCCTAATACAATAAATTAGTGGAAAACACTACACTTCACAAAAAAACAAATGAAGGTTTAATAAATGAGTTATGTTAAATATAGTTTTAACAAATAAATATAAATGTGTTTTAATTGTAGCATCTTTGAATATGGATAAGCTGGATGGTGGGGGTTTAGTTCGAATCATCACAGAGTATCATTAAAATTTTTTATTTGTATTACAAAAGATTAAATAAAGAAAGCAAGCGTGGTGGGTATGTCAGACGTGCCAATTATATATATACATATCGTATATATATACGATATAAGGGCTTCTTTATATATATATCAGTTATTTTGTATCTGTGACCGCTACTACGACTAAGACTATCAAATACCTGCATTTAGGGCCTTGTGTAAGACCATCTGAATGGTATTATATATTTCGTCGGCTATTGGATCGTCAAACATAATTTTTTTGATTTGCTTTCTTCTGACAGGAATTATGAGGTATACAACTCAGAGCCCGTGGTGTGCTTGATATTGGCAGTGAGTGTAAAGGATTACACACCTAACTACTGTATAAGAGGGGTAATATCTCCGAGGATGAATATTTGCCTGCCTTTCTGCTAAATTAATTTAATGGATATTATGACCTTATTTGGATAAAGTTTAAGACGACAATATATACCCACCAGAAGCCAATGGAACAACGGACTAAGCTTCAAATCTTCTAACAGGAGGCGTTCATGTCGAAGATGGGTTGCAGTCCGCACTATTATTAGTATGATAATTGTGCACGGAGATAATCGCGATTAAATCTGTATGAAATGGAAAGAATATCTGCGCAGCAATGTATCTCAGAAATACTTAAAAAAAATATAGGTCAACATAGATATATAATGTCAACATAATATAGTATATAATGGTTCACGAAATGTAATTGGATACCACGGCCTCTTACCGATGATGGTCAAGCCATGGACAATAGGTGAGACGCCCTAGGTTACTTAAAAATCTTGTTTGGAGGAAGAATAGCCAGAACTCTGATTGCAAGCGGACGCTTGTTTTGCTTAAAACGGAGCTGGACATTGGACATCACCAAAGCGATAACATCTTTGGGACCCCAATTTGGGATGTTATGCTTATGTCCCTTGCACCTGTAGTTAAAGTGGCTCATCACTCATCACCACAGTTATGAAAATTCAATATGGTGATAACTTGACGCCATTTTTGTGCAAAAGAGGAAAGTCAAAGCCAACGAACTCTGCAATAGAAAATCATCTTTAGGTTTCTATTATCATTTTTCATTTCAATTGATCTTCAAAGGATCTACAACTATTTAAATTTGTTACGAAATACTTTCAATTTGCGACAGCTGAATATTACATAGTCGACGAGTAGATTCATATAGTTTGATGAACATAATAAAAATAACAAGTATTTAAAATCTAGACTGACTTAAATAGCCATACTGTTAAGGTCTCCTATCATCCGCATACGATTTTAATAATTATTGTAGTATCTGTAAATCGACCATGATACTATTTCAGTGGTGTAATTAACACCACTGAAATAGTATATTATATATTACAATATTACTGAACAGAATTCTAGACTACTAGACTGATCTTGTTTTTTTCTTTTTAGTTTTTATTTAAATTTATTTTTTTATGCAAATAAGTAGTATGTACGTCAATTTTCGATGTAAGATTTTTTCTTAAATTATAATTGGGTGTTTGATGTCGATGTGATTAATCATTTATCATTTTATATTGCAATTGTTTTGTATTATTTTGTATCTGTTATATTATTGATTAAAATGTACATGACCAAATCTCATAACAACGCACTCTGATTGGTCACAACTATTACTCGTCTATAACAACCAATAACGTACGTTTTCTTTCGTATCCCAATAGTGTCAAATTGACAACGAAAACGTACTTGTCGTACTACTTGCTGTAATTTTCACCACATTCAATTTTCTTGATTAAATTCAACTATAAATGTAAGTATTAATTTATATTATTTACTTTTTTTTATAATTGCCTCATTTCATAGAATTGTTACTTTTACTTTTCG
The DNA here is from genome assembly GCF_037043105.1 of Vanessa tameamea. Lineage (NCBI taxonomy): Eukaryota > Metazoa > Arthropoda > Insecta > Lepidoptera > Nymphalidae > Vanessa > Vanessa tameamea. The sequence continues at coordinate 6,322,689 of NC_087333.1, forward strand.
TAGCCTTAACATTTAAATTGAAAGTTTCGCTAGTGTTATGTAAGAACGTCAATAATCTTACTGTGCAATTAACTGTTTATTTATTTTATATCTGCTACCTTAAATATGACAAAAGTAAAATTTGCTTTATGTTTATAGAAAATGAATTAAATTACGCGTAATTTTGTCATGTACAAGTAACAAGTCTATAATTTTCGCTAATCTGATAAGTATGTATAACCTTAAAAACTTTGATTCGAAAAAACTTTTTAAAAGGAATTCACATATAATTATATAAAAAAATACTGTTTCTAATCGAATTAATCTATTTTACTTAAATCATACACACTAATATAAAATGTTTTATAGTGAAACAAAATATTTGCGTTAATTATTTCACTAAATAATTTTCTACTATAGAATTTCTTTTATAAACATATTATTTTTGCTGAAAAGCCAGAGTTCGATATTAAACCATTTTAATAGCATATATGCTAAAAGTATCTATAGTATGTATTATAAAACATTACATGATTTTGAATCGAAAAAACATGTATAGCAATTATTTTTTATATATTTTTTTTCTCTTTAATGTTTAAAGATGGCTGACAGCGCCGTGTCGACCATTGCCAAGCCTCAGATGCGAGGACTCCTCCACAATGTCATCAAGCGTAACTTGATTGTTGCAATTGCATTATCCGCAGCTTGTGGATTCTCCTACAAATTGTTGGTGGGCAATGTCCGCAAGAGGAATTACGCTGAATTCTACAGGTATAATTAATACAATAAAATTTAAAAAAAAAACAAAATGTTTTAAAAAATTATGACATCTTTGTTTTTTTATCATTTTAAAGATATTTAATTTAGTCATAATCAACGCTTATATGAAATAATAAATACAATAAAATTAATGAATTTTGTCTCAATGTGTGATAATATAATAAAAAACTCTAAAATAAATGTTTAAGCATAGACACTTATTGGTATTATAAACTCCTATTGATTATCCATTGGGTTACGTCCCGACTCATATACTGACAAAGATAACAAATATTTGTTAGTCTTGAATTTTGCCTTTTGTATTTGCAAATATATTTTGTAAAATCATGAATTTGTTTTAAAAGATATATTTTTTTACCATAACATTGTTTATAGTGTTGATTTCGTCCTTATTGTAAAAATAATCAAATATTAGTGTTGTCATTCATGCCAAGTGTAAAAATTTCAGCAAATTACAGTAAATTAATAAAAAATATTTATATGTTATTATTTTTCTTTACAGGACCTACGATGCCGAAAAGGAATTCGAAGAAATGCGTAGTAAGGGACTTTTCCAATCCTGCTAAATTAGTCTGTGGTTATGTAGTTGTATTAATTTGCTGTGTATAATGTAATTTAAAAATAAAAAAATCAAGAAAGAGGTTTTTGTCTTACTTAAAAAAAGTTATATAAGAAAAGTCTCCAAGGAATGTAAAATAAAGTAATTACTGGTACAAGAAACATAACATCTTAGTCTCATTAGGTTCGAAGCACATAAACATTGTAAGGAATGATTAATATTTCCATACAGTACCCTTTGCCACTTGCCACTTTACTTTAAATATTGAAAAAAAAACGATATTGCAAGTACTGTCAATACGAGAAAAAACGATCATATAATATAACAAAAATAAATAAGGATCTAATATACGTATTTGCTTGTGAAAGTCCCATTTTTAATATCGAGCTAAAAGACCGAATCGAAATTTATTAAAATATTTGACAATGTTTCGGCAATGAGATCAAGAGCTTTCATCACTTGTAAAATGCAATCAAAAATATTGATAGATTAAATTCAAAAGTTTAATATAATTTAATGAACATGTTTATAACACTAGCCTTTCGTAATATTTCGGTGCGTCGTATCTTTGTCTAAAAAAGGCTCTTGATTATTTATGTCCACTAAGTATACGCAACTAGTAAACGTTTGGCTCGTATGTTTTAGTTCGAAATTTTAAAATTCTTACATTATGTGTGAAAATAATTGCAAATAATAGGGTATTATCGGTATTGAAAAATAAATTATGAAATTTCATAAAAATTAAAATATATGTAGCTATATTTTAATATTTTTATTTTGAGTCAAAAGCGCATTATTAATATGTTATATTGAAATTAAAGTTCGTAATTTTTAGTCTGTATATCACGTGACCTAAAACACAAGCGTGGTGTGGCGTCAGATAGGCAAAAACTGTCGTTTCAATATAATCTGGCACATTGATAAACAACTTTTCTGGAGTTTTAATGCTAGTATTTGAACTTTACACTCCAACGATAGTGATTGTAATTCATTATTTTCCCAAAAAACACTAAATATTTATAGATGTTAACGTTGAATGAGTGCTAGTCGTATGTACATACACAACTTATTTTTATCAATGTGACGTCACCAAAATGACTGACAGCTTTTTTGCGGAAATAAGAAAGGATAAAAATGTAATTTAATTGAATGGCAACAAAACGTTTTTTTGCGTTAAGTATATTTTTGTGGCTTTTTGTTAGGACAATCAAAATTTTGAAGTACTTTTTCAAACATAGTAGATTACATACCCTATTGGAATATTAATGAAAAGTAATCATAATCGTATATGATTATTTTCTCTTATTTTTGTATTATTGTTACATATTAAATAAATTCTTAAATACTTACTTTTGAATAAATTGGTTTGTTTACGAATAATATAACCATTTCCAATATCGTTCATATAACAGAAAAGACGTAGTAATTCGGCAACAAATAAAATACTCAAATTATATTCGAACATAAATATGGCACTAGATTAGGAAATCTATTTTACCTAAGGCATTCCTCGATACATATCTACAACCCTTGTTAGAAAATAAATACTAAAAAAAATTAACAATCAGGAACACATCCTTTGACCACACACCACATTAAGATACTGACTAATTTAAAGAACAACATAACATTTCATAAGACTTTGTCGGTCTCATTTGCTCATGATCATCGGCTATAAGTTTGTTTAACATTACTACTTATTAGGTACTAGCTTCGGGCCGCGGCTTCGCACGCGAAACGAATAAGTAATGAACATACAAGCTTTTACATTTATAATATTAGTAGGACTAGGTAAGGCCCAACATAGAAGCTTTGTTTTGATGTGTATTGAAGGTGATGCTTGTATTTCTTGTAGAGTCAATATCTTGTATTAACCCTTATGTGGGCGATTGGAACTTCATTTTTCCTAAAATGAAAGTAAAAAACTGTATCTTTTCTCGATTCGACTCCACGTATAATCTAGACAGGTAAACTTTATGTTATAATAGCTAAAATAGATAATATAAATAGTTATAGCAGATAAGCTTTAATATTCAACAAATAAATGAACATTAAATCAAATTTTTACATATCTATCGAAAATGATGGAACAGTATGCAATTAATTAATCATTTTCAATGAATCTGGCAATTGTATGAGTAGGAGAAAATATTTAGGTACAAGGTTACTTAGAAACTAAAAATAAATAAAAATCACAAATAATGTTACGATAATTTAATCAGGACATCAATTTATACGTATCATTCCAGAATACATAAATAATTTAACAATTCAATTGATTATATCGTCATCGCATTGATTTACAGTTAAATTAGTGTTAAATATATTTTTATGATAAAACTTTAGGATACTTAATCATAGAATATCAAGACAGGGACCAGCCTGTTGGGTCTACTAAAACTTATATTCTAGATAAAAAAATACGAAGGAATAGGCTGTGCGATCTTAAAATTATAATAAAAAAATACACTCACATCAATTTCCAAGTGTTAAAAATTTGGAAGAAATAATTATTTAAACGACACTTTCGAATTCATCAAATCGTTATATTTAATTAGCAATATTGTAAAGGTAACTACGAAAATGCTATATAATATAAACATAATATCTACGATTGGTCTTGATACTTGATATTATTCATGAGGAAATATTATCATGAACATTTGTGTTATAAAATAATATAAATAAATAAAGTTAATATTTAACAATATAATAAGATTAACATTTATTAAAAATATGTTAACATGGCAGCGAGTCTAAATCATGGAGGGTAGAGGTAAGGTGAACTTTATTTGGGATAACTTGTTAACCTAAAGGCAATAAGCAATTCGGATAAGATCTCGTAACCGATTACAAATAAAATTGTTCTAAAAGGACATACATAATCGGTATATAGACGTACTCGTTGTATGAATTAGTTTTTGATTAAAGTATGTAAATGAATTACCAGTCAAGTGCGACTTATACAGAGTATACTCTCAAATCTTTCAACGTGGTTATTGTGTTCGTTTATTTTTTCTACTCTAACAGCACTTGGAAGTAATGGCATATTTTAAATTAAAAAAAAAAGATTAGAAAAAAAAAGTAGATCTTACATTTACTCAACTTTAAGGACTCTTTATTTATATAGAGAGGTCTCGTTACCTCTACCCTCTTCTATAGTCAAATTAAAGTTATAATATTTGTGCAAGTTCTGCCCAATCGTAAACTCAGCGAGATTAAGGCATCGTTACAAATTTGCAGAACGTTTCAAAGTCAGCGTCGTTAATTATTTTTGTACTTTGTTGACATAAAGCGTTATAAATAAATTATATGAAGCCATTAAGGACACAAGGCTTGCATAAATTGGTAGATTTGTAATTGTATTTTTCTTTTTTTTAAAAACACCGGTTTACTTTCGATAAAAATTTAAATTAAATAACAATGTATTTATATTATTACATTTTAAACTTAAAGCAAGTCTATTTTTTAGATTTTAAAAAGTTTAAATTAATAATTTTGATTACAAGTTAAGTCAAGTCTAATATTAAATTTTGAAACACAAAGTCACAAGTAACATTTAAGGGTTAATTTTTTATTTACATTAGAAAATGAAGTATAAATAGCACACCCACACACACATTTTAAAAAGATTCATTAAAATATAAACAACTTTATAGAATTTAGAGTAATTATGATTAAATGTATGATGATAAAATTAGGGATACATTTTAATTTAAAATGTCCGATTGGATTTTTATTAACATTGTAACACTAAGAATACAGATAAAAAATGTAAGATATGAAATGGATAAGTGTTAAGCTTCGGACAGACCAGCTGTTATTGGCTAGAAATATATCGACGCCAATTATTACTTTGCATATATGAATATCAAGCTAGTGTGTCCGAACATAGATAATAAATTAATGCAGTAATCACGTACATTTCCGTTGCCTATATTTATAGTATTTAATTCTATTAAACGTTACAGAGAATTCACTAAATACAATTAATAGTTATTATTATAATTTAATTAATAAGCGTAATAGATCAAAAACATTAATGTTTTTTTTAATTAATTACTTAGTATTGATAACTTAGTTGGGCGCAAATATTCCAATTCTGATTAGTTATATTATTTTTCTTATATTTTAAAGTGGCAGTAAAATCCTAATTGTCCCTGCGTGTTGTTCAGTTAGCTCATATCTTTAAAACATTAAATAGCAAGTCAATAAGTCACTCATTTTGGACTTATTTAAATTCATCTTGTAACCTTACCTAGAATTGACTTGTTGTCAGTTATTTTTAACACCTGTCATTTGAATTAGTTAATATCTACTCATTTTTTTTTTAATTCTTATATTTGTGCTGTTTTACAAGGGCATGTGTTAGTGTACGTGCTGACTATAATATGAACATAATAATGAATGAAAATGTTCATATATTTTTTTATTACTATAGTGTCAATAGTATTTAACGTATGTCGCTACTTAATAAACATTACACGCAGGGTTAGGAAATCGGTCAGTGATCAACACTTCATTATTTTGTACCCTCTAGGCCTCAAAACGAAATAAAAATAATTGAGCAAGTTGATTTAAAATAAGTTAATTTCCTCACGTGATCAACGATATTCTTATTGTAATTGAATTAATTTTTAATGAGAATCGTACATTACCAGTTACTTATCGGTGTTTTTATGTTATAAACTTGGCGTTACACATGAGGAAAGCCAAATTTTTTATCAACATAACATTATGACTGAATGTCTTTATTAGAAAAAAATAAATATTTTGTCTTCAAATTTAAAATAAAATACTTTATAAAAGTATTTAATAATATTTTTTTATAATTATATTATGTTTATATAATACTTATCTACGAGCGCGAATAGACTAAGCAAATGTTGTGCTTTGTAATATAATTTGAAACAAATCTCAATATATCGGAGGCAATAAAACCAATGTTTAAAACAATTGATTTGTGCATTCATGGCACACGCGCTAGTATTTCCTGTTAATAAAAAAAAAAACATAAACTTTGAGGCCTGCCCCTTAAACGAAAACGTCAGTGTGACCAGCACACAATTATGTAAATTAATTAATATATCAACATTTAAATTGTAATAACCTTACATTAAAACTTTAACGTAATGTTTTGTTGCATGAAATATGTTAATATTTTTTATATTTATTACACGTAACCACATATTATTGCTAACGAGTTTTGATATATAATCTGGTCATGATCAAGTGCACTCCATACCCCTCACGTCGAACGTTTTACCCTCGTGTTCCGGATGCCCGTAACCGGTTTCGTCGAACTCACATTCTTTACCATTCTTCACAGATTCTACTGTCGGGCCGTACAATTTCACACAGAGGATATCCTTGTAATTTTCCAAAGCCAGCGCCAAAACAGATCCACCCAAAAGAACCTCGCACGATGTTATTCTCTCGGGCGGGGTGTAGACAGCTATCAACTTACCTGTAATGCACATTTTACCTTTCAAACACAAATTATGCCATGAGATTATAGCGGTTTATTTTATTTAATGTAGTATTTTCATCCATAGCCTATTCCAATAGAAGTAGGAAAAAAGATAAACAAACATTAGATTCACGTATTTCATGCGATTTACTAATAACTCAGCTATATTGTGCACTACTGAGAGTTTATGATTAATATATCTTTACTTATAATACAACACTATTACACTTAACCACTTATTTCCATTTTAATTTTACTTCCAAAATTCCGATAACAGTTTCGTCAACGTTTAAAACGCCATTTTTTTGCAAATTCATAGTGAATATTATAGATTAATCTAACTCTCGACCAATAATATCGCGTCAATTTGCTGTCAAATGTTGTCAATTTGGCTTTTTTCCTGTTATCGTTGGAATAGAGTATAGTTACCACCTATCCATATGCTTTTTCTCAAAAATAATGGAAAAATTTACAGATAATGAAACGTTTATTTTTTTGGAAAAAATCTTTTAGCTGATTCTTCGTTTCCGATGCAAACAGAAATCGCGTTATGCGCTCATCCAGGGCTACAGTTAATAAAAATAAATGAGGTATCTTTAGGGCGAGACGAATTAGTATCTTTTGGGTGAGCGCGTCTCAGCCGACTCGCGCTCGTACCGGCGTGCAGGTCCCACAGGCGCACGGACAGGTCGCGGCCGGCGCGGTCGGCCGACAGCAGCACGCCGCCCGCGCGAGACAGGCGCAGCAGGCCCGGCGCCGACACGTGGCCGCGCAGGCTCAGCCGGCAGTTGCCTGCGCACACACCCGTACTGACCACCGACGCGCTTGGAGCCCAGCCCCCTCCATTGCTCCATATATGTATTTCGCAGACTGATATACGAAATATCACGATGCTTTCCTTCACGGCTTCGAGAGAACCTGCCGGTCTACTGTGGGACACGTCTGGGTCAGACGCGACCGTGACCTATTACTGTTCTCAATTCCCTCAAGCTTACCTTACAATAATTCTCCTATATCGATACACTGTGCTGCGGTTTCAGTCCATACAAATCAAGTTTACATGATAAATAATATAAATATTAGTGAAGCAGAGTTTTCATACTTGTATGTATAATTTACTTGGATTTTTTTTATATTATAGGCAGGTGGACGGTTAAATTGACCATTGATAGTAAGTGGTCACCACTACCGTAGACATTGTAAAAATTAACCATTACATCGCCAATCTTGGGAGCTTAGTTGTAATGTCTCTTGTGCCAGTAGTTGCACTGGCACAGGAATACAAAAACAGACTAAATACCCAACTGAATGGCCGACTACACAGGACATATTATAGTGTACAAAGGTAAACTTAAGTGCACTCTTTATTCCGTCATTCTCATATAATGGATGAGGAAAGAGCTCAGGCGCAGGACCTACGACTTTATGTGCTTTCCGAGGCACGGGAGTGTACATACGTCCAATTTTGGGTTGTTACTGAGAATTTTTCGATGGAAAAATCCAATATATTTTTTTAGGCCCGACCTGGGGTTTGAACCTAGAACCTGGCCTTATATCAAACCTAGACCAAGGAGGCAGACAGACATATTAATAGCAATACTAACCCGTAACTAGATCCCAGACCAAGATTCTCGTATCAGCGAGTCCGGAGACTACGCAACCGTCTACAGAGCTGATAGCGAGGGCTACGGTGTCACAGCCAGGTTTCCATTTCTTGAACAACGTCCCTGACTGCAGGTCGTACACGACGATGAAGTTCGGGCTCGGCTCGTCGAGTTCTCGTGACACAACACATACGTACGAACCTAGTAAATTAAATCAAAACATACTTAAGTTTTACAACTATTGTCCACCTTTTTTCTCGTTCACTGGTTTCGAATGTGAAACCGGCAAAGAACTCCCCACCATAGTTAACGTGACTTATTTCATTTTTAAACCACTTCAACAAGGAGGAGGTTATCAATTTTTTTGATAGGTATATTGTAGTGTTTCTTGGCTGACACCGACTCCAAACCGAACAATAATTGTAACTTCATTTTATTATCGTAAATCAACTTTTAAGTAATCTAATATTTTTCATTTCATTTTACTTACTTACTAAACTCATATATAGAACCTACATATTGATGAGTAGAAAAAGTAAGTTGATTATTAAGTTGTAGAAGAATACGCAATTGTTGTTATTGTATAACTATGTTTTGAATAATTGAAAAATTACCTCATTTATTCTATTAAGAAATGAATAAATTTGTTATTAAATTATTTTTGCTTGTTAATGATGTTTTTACTTACGGAATTTTGTCTACCCAAAATGAAAATTCAATTAAATCTATGTTTACATTAAAATATGTATAGGTACTAGGTTAATCATTTGAACCAAAGTGTGGCAAAAAACAAGACTAAACAAGTTTAAATTCCTAACGTAGATACCTAAATAGAGTAAGGACATGATACAATACCTTCGTATGTAATAGCAGCTTTGGAGGTGATGAAGTCATGATGAGGTATTCGAAGGTCATAGAGCAGCTTCCGTGAGGTCAATGACCATACGAGTAACGGGAATGGCTTCTGCGTTTCATCACCGCAGACTAGTATTCTGTAAGAGATTTTCAACAATACAATATAATATCCTAAAAGAAAATTATACTTACAATGCTCAAATTAAAATCAATATCAAAAAGGCTCATAAAAGCACTTCTGAATCATCGTGTTACAATGTCGAATTAGGTATATGTAAAACTGCCGACGTTTCCGAAAGTAGATTCTACCGAGAAGAACCGGGAAGAACTTAAGGGACATTATATATAAATTTTCAAATTAATAGCGTGAAGTTATCATGATGGTAATCATGAGATCTAAGAATTATTTTTATAATATTAAATTAACAATTATTAATTCTGTTAATATAAATTATTTTGGTAATCTCGGAAACAGCTATTAGAACTTGTCTCAAAATTTTTCTGTTTTTAAAAAGTTTTGCTTTTTAAGTTTATCTATGTAGTTTTTCCTTAAAAAACGCCGAGCTGAGTCGCTTAAACGAAAGAGTACACGTTAAAATAAAACATTTATGTTTGATAAACGATTTAGTAGGATAATTGTTATGTAGACGGTACCCAAATAAAAAAAATGTTATGTGTAAAATGAAGTACCTTCCATCGCCTGACACTAGCAGGGAATTGAGGAACCGGTCTTCCCCAGCTTTAAATGTTGTCACGCAGTCACCTGAATATAAAAATCGCTATTTTGAAATAGAAAAAATAGTATATATAAATACTAAATGTCATGTATGAAATGTTATATTTTGATATATGAAACTGAACTTTGATCACCAGATTTGAAACCATATCGCGATTACATTAAACTCAAGTTAAGATTAGAGCTGATCAATTTTATCAATGTTTTGGTCATTAAAATCATCTGTTTTATATCTCGTGGGGTCAATGATCATCATAAAGTTGGATATGATTCTCACTATCACTAGTGTAGTGGTTAGCAGGTCCCGAGGCCGGATCAAAAAAGGGGTTTTTCTGTCAACAATTTCTCGAGTTTGGAAGTTTTTACACTTCTATGTAAGCCTCGTAACGCACACGCCCCGCAAAAGCTGTTATTACTTCTATTTGAACTGCTTCGGGTCCTCTTTGATTGATCGGGTTACGACAATGACAGGACAGCAAAATCTACGTATAATTGATTATTCTTCATTGAGACTGCTCGCCGAGACCGAGGACCGTGGGATTAATAAGGATATTTAGATGTAAGATATTTCAATGTCGTTACTGACTAAGTTTAGAAATCTTGTAAAGCCGCATCGTTATCCAAGTCTTACCCGTCTCGATATTCATCAGGTTGACGTACATACGGTTGCGTGACAACGCCACTAGATGCTTAGGGTCGTGAAGGCCGTAGTACGGCATCTTTTGATTCATCACACCCTTCAGTGCGACGAGATATTTACCCTGGAATCAAGGAGACCTTATCATATTTTGTATCTTTATTATTTTCATAGGAACTGCCTTACAAAAACGCAGATACATTAAGTATTAAAAGTACACCCACTTTACAAAAAATCGAGTTTGAAATGTTATTTGCCCAGTATCTATGTATATATTTATATATCTTGTTTCGATGTTGTGTCCCTAGATATCTTAAAAGGAATTCCAGTTCTGAGATATTCAATACACATATAGATAACTGCAGTAGAAAACGATTCACACAAAATAATGTGACACTTTTAATTACACAAGAGAGATTTAAATAGGCCTGTTTTTAGGAACTTACGACCTTTAAAATCTGTATATATGAGATTACAAAAGATTTCTGAAAATTTCATCTATAAGGAAGAAATGGGAAGGGTTAATTTGTACGAAATTTTATGTACGAAACGGAATGGGGGATTATTAATATTATAAAATACGTAAATACATACCTGATCCAAGTCGTAAACCCTGAGTTCTCTACGGCAGAGCACAACACATTTGTATTCGTCTATCGGAACTAAGTTAATTGGGTGTGTTACTCCGACGATTTTTCTCACTAACTTACATCTGTAACAATGGCATGAATTTTTTTATTCGAATCCAATCATCTAGATCAATGTTTTGGCCAAACTTTAGTGAACACTTAGGATCTTATATCGAATATAAAAAACCAATAATGAAATTACTCTTTAACTTCATTGAAATCTTGCTATTCTTACCGCGTGACGTCCCAAACACAAATTTCCTCTCTTTCCGTAGACACCGTCGCAACAAACTTCCCTCTCGTATCGAATCTTACAATCAAATCATATGACTTATTATCAAAACCTTCAACCATAGATAAATCCCTTTTTTCCTTACTTTCGACAACTTTCCAAAAATCTTCATTAGCTGGATAAAATGTGGGTACCGGGGGTTCCCAGACTTCTTTCATCCAATTTTGTACGATATCAGTATCAAAATCTATGCCATCTCGTTGTTTTCTTTCCAAAGTTGTTCGGAGGAGGCCGTAGAATTGTCTATGGTCATAATCGAGAGCATACGAATGAGTTTCGAAGACCTCTTTAAGGATTTCTAGATGTTCTGGCAGTGGATCGATATGGACTAGAGCAATGTCTTCGAGGAAGTGGCCGCAATCGGTCGCGGCTAGCTTGTCGTGTATCCAGTCCAGTTTAGTGAAGTAAGGTTTATTGGCAAAAGCTTCTGGATCCTCTTTTAATAGATGATAATGTTGGAACGGTAGTTCATCAAACTTTCTAGTATTATACCTGCAGAGAGAATTAAGCGTTTCAAAAAATATAATTAAGGTAAAAGATCAATGTTATTTGATTAGTTGTTGGGAAGATTTTACCATTCATCAGAGAACTTGTTCTCCTGTGACAGTAATCTTCCAGACATCTTTGGGTCGTTTTCGACGTACCATTTACCCTAAAATTATGAGAAATAAAATATTACAAGTTAGTTTTATTTTATTAGAACTATATACTGTGAGCAACAAACATTCGAGGAATCGAAATAATACATGAGATTAAAAATGTAGAAGTAAATTAAATAGTAGCCAAAATATAATGGACCGTCGTAATAAATAATTTTAGTGTGCATTTTTTAAATGAAAATCATAAACGTCAATCAGTACTTTTACGACAAAACGAGTACGAGCGTGATCGATTAATGAAATGAATCGGAGGATACAATCAGTGGCGGCCACGGGGCTCCTTAGAATCCCGATCCGAATGAATCCGTCACTCGTCGGCCGCCACCGATGGCAGATAAGAACCTCGAAGTAGTCGACGAGCGTCCCGCGGGCGGCGCGCTCGGCGGCGGCGTAGCGCTCGGCGGCGGCGGCGGCCAGCGCCGCGTCCCGCCAGCGCGCCCCGCCCCGCGCGTCCCCGCGCAGCCACGGCGCCAGCAGCGCGCACAGCTGCGGCCACAGCAGCGCGCCCGGCGCCCACGGCACTGCGCACGGTCTCGCTTTAGCTCGGGCGCGGGCGGCGGTTAGCGCTAGGGGCCGGCGTGCTTACGGTAGGTCTCCTCGCTCCTGAACAGCTCGTCGTGGGCCAGCAGGTCGAGGATCTCGGTGTCGTCGAGCCCCCGCCGCGACGCCGTGAGCAGGGAGAGGCACGCCCGGACCCTGTCGGCCCCGAGCGCCCCCTCGGTGGTCACCAGGATCTGCTCCAGCTGACCTTCGAGATCCTCGCAGATCACCAGCTCCGGCGTAGTCTCCGGTTCGGATTGCTCGGTGAAGGTTTCCGCTGACAGAGATATTTGCCACGCCAGGATCTGAAAATATTTAAGATTTAATCTATCACTTTCGATTGAAAGACTGGCTTATACTACCCCTTTTTAAAATATTGATATGTTACAAAAAAAGGTTTATATGTTTTTTTGAGCCTAACTAATGAGGAAAGTATTTTTTTAATTTTTGTAAAATTAAAAAGAATCATACTTTAGCATAAAGCGGCAGAGTGCATTTCTGTACAGCCTTCATCGCAGTTTCTGGTGGTGAAGCGGCGCCCGTTTTGCTGTAGGTGGCAGCGCAGGCGGTCAGCACTGCTTTGGCTTCTTCCGGGCCGACTGGAGGCGCTCGGACCACCTTCGGTCCGTCTTCTGATGACAGGACTGCCATGATTGCAGAGCTTGATGGTTCATCTTTTTCTGAAAAAGTTTTTAATAAAGCCTTTATTCACATAAAATGACTACATATGACGAATCTTTAAGTTTTTGTTTATGATTATAAACAAAAACGAATTATACTATATTCTGTCAATCTATCAAAAGCATTTTGAAATATATTATTTTATAATACAGCTAAAACAAAATAATATGCCCTAATAAAAAAAATTATGAGTCTAAGGAATTTAATCATAGAACGTAAAAATATAAATTTTCAAGACATTCACAGAGTAGAAAGTTAGAGAAATCTAAGGTTAATAATAAAAAAAGACACCACCCTTTTACCTTCAGTAACTGTGACGATCATTTTTACATTATCGGGGAGACGAGAGGGGAGCCAGCGAGCCCCCCTCAGAGCGTCTGCCCCGGCTATACAGAGGAGTACAGGTCGAGTACGACCTAGTGCTTCCAGGAGTCTGGCCAGCGCTGATGATAGAGTGGTCGCCTCCTGGTTAAGAAAATTATTAACTGATTGAAATATTACTATTTATTAAAACCATTCAAATGTACTCTACGAGTTTTATTAAGGACGATAGCACAGTCTTAATAGATGAAATGTTTTAGTTAAAAACACAGAAAAATTTAGATCATGCATACAAGATTAAATCTCTAGTAAGATACTTATTATGCTTAATTCATTATTATTTATCATTACATTAATATTCGAAAAGGACTACACGACTAATCCCATAAATTATTAAAACATACCAGAATTTTGGTACTCATGAGTTTTGATGGTGCTAATGTTTGAAACAGTGGAAGTATATAATTGATCTAGTGAGTGAAAGTGTCTATATATATGTTATGTGCGTACATTACGTCCTCGATATACGGTGCCGGAGTGGAGGACGTGAAGTTGGTCCACAATTGACTTAAGAAGCTGGTGAGAACTGCTTGACTGCGGCGTCAGACCTACGAACCTAAGGGAAAATTGCTTTTGAGAAATTGATTATAGATTATCTTGATTTTTAAATAATATTCAAAGCTTTTATATTAGCCTATATTTATTGGAAAATTGAGCAAATTAACCTTGTAGTACGAGGTTTTTTAGTTGTTTGTAATTTATGGATCACTCTCCCTTTTTTATCTCTCTGAACAAACGCTCTTAGTCGTTCCCCCACACCAAGTAGAAGATGTGGGACTCGCCAATGCTGAATGCACCGGAATATACATTCAAGCGATTTATTATTGGTATAAGTGAATACAGGGTTGCAACGGTGAACAGTAAAAACTTAAATTAGCAGTGACCAACAGCCTGCACTATGCACATGAAATTTAGTGAGTTTTATGAATTGGACCAATTCGGCCCACAAAGGTAAGACGAGCATTTTTATTAACCTTTTAATTCGGGCTTGTTTGACAGTAAAAAAAAAAAGTATTTTGCAATTTTTGTGATCGTTATTAGTTGTGATAATATTGAACGTTTAACTTGCTCCGGATACTATACCTTGTACAATATAGCTTGATCTTTTTGACAGATGTAAATTTTTCTGATCGACATAACTTTGCAATGACGAACATATTATTTTCTTGATTTAATGATATTCAAAATTGTAAAAATATTTAAAAAAAATACATATATAATAAAAGAAGTTCCTAAAGATTCAAGCGTTATCCGAAAATTTTAAGACTTTTTCTTTTATAAATTATTGCTTCAAAGTAAAACTTAAATAGAAACATTGAAAATAATAGACGCTTGTACAATGTTACATCGGTCGGACGGTAGGGACGCGAATAACAGGCAGTAGCTGCTACAAATATCGATTACAAAAATCCTTATTAAAGATCATTGTCATATTATTGTTACGGGGGTCCTTTTGGTTGGGGTCTCTTTGGCTAGTGGTTGGGGTCTCTTTAGCTGGTAAAACTCTTTTCAGAAAAATAAGTAAATTTTTTTAAATTCTAATTTGAATTACGCATTCCATCGTTCCATCGACTGTTATATATGTTATATTTTCTGTTTCACATCACTAGCCCGTCTGTCAAAAAGATCAAGCTAACTTGAACAGGGTATAACAAGAAGTTTTTGTGAATTAAGCAAAGCCGGATGAAACTATCAATCATCAAAAACAATTTTGATGTATAATATGTACATGACTAATGTGTGCGAGAAAATGGGTAATATGACGTAAATTTTTTGACTTTATTTAACTCCAACACATAACTTTTATGACAAAAAAATATTAACAATATTTTAAAGTCTTAAACAAATTTTCAATAATCGATAGTGTTGTAGATGAAATAAGTTTTGATTGTATCGATATCAAACATCGAAAAAATAAATAAAGGTCAAGGACAGTGTATCAACAATGTATTTTTTATTACGATACAATTCTACAAAGTAATTTGAAATATTGACGGAATTATAAATCTGAGATATAAAAATAGTCGTACCTTAGTATTAGAGCAACATCTGGCAACACTGACGGCGCGAGTGTTGCTGCTCTGGCCAATAGAGTTGCTTTTCCACATCCGGCGCCGCCGAGCAGCGCTAGCGGCACGGAACTCTCGCCACGTACGTATCTGTATAAATAGCGGTTACATACTCTATGCGCATACTTGTGCAAATTATTTTGCACAAGTATGCGCAAACTAAAATCCTATATCAAATCCCTAGTCCATGATAAGTAGGTGATAGGTACAGCATTAAAAAGTTAATTAATCTCAGGACACTTACGTTTTGAGTTCGTTCAACGTGATCTCGCGATTTGACGTGCACTGGGTTACTTTTTGACAGAATGAAAGATGCTCACTGACTTCGTCGAACAAACTGCAATGATATATATGGATAACATATTATATTACGTTGCAAGATATAAAAAAATCTTACTCACTAGAAAGTTAATATTTATATATAACTAAATAGTTTGCGGATCTTCTCGTCTTATGATTTTTACAGGAGAGGGCAGTCAAGTTTACAGAGTAAAGTAAATGTATCAGATCTTATATTAATCTTATATAATATAATCCACCATTTCGCTTGGATTCTGAACATAAGACTGAATGCAAATATAAAGTCGGACCTGGTAGGTATCCCGCAGTAGCCCGCCGGCGTGTCGGAGTCGGCCACGAGCGCGTCGAACAGCGCGTCGAGGCGTTCGCTCAGCGCCGCGCGCACGCCCGCCGCGTACTCCTCGTCCGCCGCGCCCGCGCCGCCGCCCGCGCCCGCGCGCCCGCGCACGCTGCCGCGGATTATGTTGCGCTCGCTCAGGTGCAGCTGCAGAGCACGCCGCATGGCCGGTCAGACAGAGGCCAGGCCGACGCGAGGACGTCCTCGCGTCGGCCGAGTCGAGTGTAGGTGTGTGTGTGCCTACCTTGAGGTCCTTCTGCAGGTTGGCGAGTCGTCGCTGCAGCTCGCGGTGGTGGTCGGCGTCTGCGTCGGGCGGGTCGGGACACACCGCGCGGCACACCCACACGCAGCGACGGGCCGTCTCCGAGCTCATCAGCACCGTGTGCTGCACCTCCTGACCGCCACGTATCGGACAGTAGTGAGTACACGCATGCGCTTAGGTACTTCGATACACAGCTTTATGTGAGAATCAATAATTATAACGATAAAGAGAAATGATAATGCTGAAATATTTGCAATGATTTGAAGCAGTTGTTTATTTCTAAAATAAAACCCCTTCCTTTAATGTAAAATTTTTCTCCAAACTATATTTAAACGATGGAAATGACATCTCATTATTAAATCTGCCTGCGTCTACTTTCTATTCTAGATGTTTTCTACTCCGACCCTGTACCTGCTCCAACACGGTGGTGAGGTAGGCGTCGCAGGCCTCCTGCGGCAGCGTGCGCACGAGCACGCTGAGCGCGCGCGCCATCTCGCGCCGCCAGCGGGCGGGCGCGCCGCGCACCAGGCGGTAGCACGGCGGCCGCGTGCTCAGGTCTAGGCTGTACCTGCGACACACCACGTACAGTTTGATCCATGTGCATATGTTATAAATTATTACTTTACAAAATATTTATATAATAAGAGTCACAACCTATATAAACCTATATATTT
The DNA here is from genome assembly GCF_037043105.1 of Vanessa tameamea. NCBI lineage: Eukaryota > Metazoa > Arthropoda > Insecta > Lepidoptera > Nymphalidae > Vanessa > Vanessa tameamea. The sequence goes on from NC_087333.1 coordinate 6,340,133, forward strand.
ATATAAAAGACACAAGTTGGCGCGTTACACCCACACGCACCACAAATAATATTGAGCCTCATTCCCTTACGATTTGACCGCAATTGGGAGTTAGAGCCAAATTGACATGTTAAAAGGTCGGTGTGCTCAGTAAGGCAAGACCTTACATCCATCGCGTAAATTCGGCCTCACATGGAGTACTGCTCTCTCATCTGGGCGGGTGCCGGTTCAACGGATAGCGGCTCGAATTATCGACGATCAAGCCCTTTCCGACCGGCTTGATCCTTTGGCTTTGTTTAGAGATTTTAGATCACTCTGCATCTTCTACCAAACTACCACGGGGAATGTTCCGAGGAATTGTTTGGCTTAATCCTAGCTGTTTTCACCTTCGGCCAACGCGTCAGAATTCGAAGTATCATCCACACCACCTAGATGTCCGAACGTCCACAAAAGCGCGATTTTTAGTCGATGTACGAGACATTTTCTGCCTCGCACAACAACTCTCTGAAAGCAGCTTTCGCCGGCGGCTTTTATGAATCGATACACGTGGGAACCTTAACGAAAAGAGCACACATTTGTGGAAGGTCGGCTATGCAAGCCCACAGGTGTTGCAGATGTCCATGGCCGATGGTAGTCGCTTTCCATGGAGCCTTCTGATCGGTTGCCACCTATAGTATAAAAAAACAAAGCACGGCGATCGTGCCGTAGCTGCGTGACGTGCCCGTGTACTTTTAACTTAACGAGGAACGTTTGGCTTTCGTCGTCTTTCGATGTTAATCGAATAGCTAACATTTCAAAATGACTTCTAAACGATTATACACTTAAATGCAACAGTGGTGATAAATGATTATAATGCAACAACGGAATATACCCATGGGCAGTAGTTACTTTAAATATTTTGAAATCCCTAGCATTTGAGGCATCATGTTTGAACGCAGACAATCGAAAAACGTTGAGGTATAAGTTTAATGCGATTCCCACACATAGTTGTTAAAGTTTAGAAATTATATTACCATTTGTTCAGTAATGTCTTGTCATTTTCATCTTCAGCAGCTTCCAATGCGGCTTCGAAGTCTGCAAATTCCAGGGTGTGTGGCAGCAGCGGCGTGCCGAGGTTTGCGTTCAAAAACAAAACAGGTACCACCGCACCTAGTTCAGTTTGACCTGGAATAAATGTTTTACCCTTTATTTATGTTATACGAGTGTTAACTTCGTGTACCTCGTGGAACAATATTCTTCCCAAAATAATGAAATAAATGTAATGAAGGTTTTATTTTATGTTTCGGAAACGCCAGTCCAAGTTAGATTTAATAATCTCGCTAAATACTCAACACTCATTGTTCGTTTACTGCGTCATCGGCTACCATCGACCAATTAAAAATCAAATTAAAGTAAAATTGGTACATTTCATATTCATAGAATGTTAAAATCGACGTAACCTATGTAATTGGAAACGCTTTAATGCTTACGAGCCAGTTCCGCTATGCACAACACAGGGAAGCGGTGGTCACGTTGCTGTTCAAGTGGTGACCGCCAGTGCAGGTCAGCGACGTGAACTCGCCAGCCGCGCTTGCGAGCGCGCACGCGTAGCCGAGCTGCTACACCGCAATGTAGCGCACCTTTCTCTGCACAGCAATCTGCAGGTAAAATTATATTGATAGATTAGTTGATATATGGAAATTTCATGTTTTCTCTTGCCAATTGAATGTATCTCATAACCTCTATTTTTAATCAAACACAAATATATAACTACACCAAGATAAAACACACACACACAAGTCCTATCAAGCGATTGTTTTATAAATCTTAACATCAAACGATTGTAGTAAAATTTCTCACCCTGTGAATCCGCCGCACAAACATACACGACCATTGCTCGACGACGTCTCGTCCTCTGTCCTGGTAATCTGCCCAGGAGGTATGACCGGTGTTCTTCAGGTAGGGCGGCCACGTTGGCCGGCATAGGCGGGCCCACGACATCCTCGCGAGGAGACGCGCAGGCGACTGGTGATGACAGGGAGATGGAATCTAGAAGGAAGACTTGAATAAAAACTGGTCCATGACAAAATCGACTGCATAATGTTAGCCGTTTTTATGTAGTATTAACGAATGAATCTCAATCTGTTGTTACTTTACAAAAAAATATTCCTTGGCCGAAAAAGCTTTGATATCTCATGTAAGTAAGTCAGTGAGTAAATGTTCATTAAATATTTGTTTAAATATTAAATAATTACGAAAATTAACCAGTCATAATATGTCCTTTTAATTACTGAAAGTTCAGGCCTCTAGGTTTGTCCACAATGAAGTTACAGGAGTTTGAAATTGCCCTGATTGGCTTCAAGAAATGGATGTTACGGCGTTACGAGACTTGGTGGGAGCACTGCCCTGAGCGTAGATATCACAAATCGTCAGTTCAAGAGGTCCCTCACTTACAGCACATATGCACAAACTTTTCGTAAAATGTGAAGTCATGACGTTGGAAACACTAAAATGCAACTATATTTTTTATATTTAATTGTGATATTCAAGCGACCTTACTCATATTAAATCTTATTTGATGAGAATAAATCAAATGTTTATTTTATTTTTTTAATTACTCTGTTTTTCTACTCGATTACAATCATACTTTTTTATGTTGTAGTCTATGAAGTTTTTCAACACTGATATATAAACACGCGGTATTTAAACTGCACCAAATTTTTGGACGTAAGTTTCTTCTGAAGCCAATGTCCTGGTAATAGTTACCTTAGTAAAGACAATACAATCTTACCAGAAACACTGGATCCAACAGGCGGTCGCGGTCCCTTGAGCTGCGGTTTCTTGTCTTTGAACAGGGGCGTCGGCTCCAACAACTCCAGCGCAGGCTGTTCTGCACTCGCGTCGATAGACGGCTTGGTGACTCGGTACGACGGTGACCTGCGCGCGCAGCAATTAGGTCTACGCTATGTTATTATGTCATTTTCAATTGAATAAGTATTCATTTATTGTCATTATAAAATAGTTGTGTCAGTCAAACAAAGCCTCACTGTTACCCATAAATGCCAGTATGTTTTTGCAGTGATTTTAATAGTTTTAATGAATGTCATAAACATTCATTTGTAATTTTCAGTTCTGTAGTGTTCTTTTTTCAATGGGGTTAAAACGACCTCATGGTTAAATGAGGGTGAAGTTAAACAAGAGCGCAGTAGCTTAGTCGGTGAAGTTTAAATAAAATGTAAATATATATATAATTAATAGATTAATATTATTTATTTGTACAAAAAAGTGTTTACGATTTGTATGAAGAATAATAAAGGTTAAATTTGTGTGACAAAATTGGTTTGCAAATATAATTTATGTTTAATTAAATCTCTACATAATATAAAACAAAGTCGCTTCCCGTCGTCTGTACGCTTCGCAACGGGTTTTAATGTGGTTTCCATCAATAGACGACTTCCGTGGTCGAGTAGTGTACACCGGTTTTCCCGACCGAGTCGATGTAGAAAAAGTTTATTAGTTTTCTACGTTGTCTTGGGTCTGGGTGTATGTGTTACCGTCGTTACTTCTGATTTTCCATAACACAAATGCTTTAGCTACTTACATTGGGATCAGAGTAATGTATGTGATGTTGTCCAATATTTATTTATTATTATTTATTCAAGAGGAAGGGTTATATATATAATAATAATAATACTTGCATATCATAGTAGAGAAAGGCCGCGAATTTCGAGTTTCAAAACAAGATTTTTTCATTCTATGACTGGATATAAAAGTTGTATATAAAGTTAATTTATAAAAATATCGAGGTCCTAGGGTCAAACACAGACTCAAGCATATTATATCGAAATTTGCGTAAAGCTGTTGGTCTTGAGCCTGAACTCTCTATGGTCATGTTGGAGTGCCGTTCCATCGGATTATAGACTTGTGAGCGCGCCATGTGTGCACTGAATGTCCTACGCAGATAGCGAGTTCCTAACGAACCTACATTTTAAGCTAAGTAGATATACACAATGCTTTCCTACTGAGATATTATACTTGAAAATATAAAAGGAGCAACAACGAACAAAAAATAGAACAAATTTCGGAATATTTAACTTTACAACATTTTTTACCTGTCAGGTACGAGTATATCAAAGTGAACGCTATTCACGGCGGCTCATTAATATTATACGAAATGATTTTCTTTGTACACTTCAAAAATATATTTTGACTCTCGTAATGCAAGTATTAAAATATCCTGAGGATTTATAACAGTCTTAACTGACATTATAAATGCAAAAGTGAGTTGGTTTGTTTGTTACGCTTTCGCGGCTTAAATACTCAACCGATTATCATTAAACTAGCTTAACCTGCTTTATCCGTGCGAAATTTATAAAACACAAACTTCCAATCCCTATTTTACTCCCTTATGGATAGAGTTAAAATTTATAAATAGTGATAGAGTTAAAATTTATAAAACATAAACATTCAACCCCCAAAACTCTACCCCTAAGGGAGTAACCCTTAGGAGTAGAGTTTCATAAAATCTGTTCTTAGCGGATGTCTACATCCTATAAGAAACCTGCCAAATTTTAAGTTTGTAGGTGTTATATTTTCTGAGATTTCGTGATTATTCAGTGAGTGCTACTTCACACACATTGTCAGGGGTACGATGATGATGATGTTGTCTTGACCGATTCTGATCTCGGCGACCAATATCAACGGAGACCAGCCAAATACGCAGGACATGTTATAGTGCACAAGTGTGTGCACAAACATAGGTGCGCACTCTATTTTCTCATTCTCATAATCCGATGGGACGGTAAATCTAACACGACCGGAAAGAGTTCTGTTACCTGTACGTGCTTTCTGATGCACGGGAGTGCACATACATACTTCCAGACTTACAGACTCCAGACTGTACTGATTATTTTTCGATACTTTTTTCGGCCCGACCTAGACTTTGAACCTAAGACCTCGGGATCTGCAACGATATATTCAGACAGAAAACGATATGCCTGCCTCACTCTCTCACACGTGGGAAAATCTACGAGCGGATATTAGTACGTTATACTTAGGGTGTACCGTCCCCTTCTACGTTTCTCAATTTCCAAAGTTGCTGGTGCATTGCCCTGGTATGAAATAGTTAACATTTTAACAGCACCAATATCAGGTGGCGCAATAGCCGATCTGAGAAAGTCATTAGAAGATTTTCTTAAAAAATGATAAAATAGTATTTATATAGAACTTTGTAGCCTGTACGTGCTTTCAGAGTCAAGGCAATATAGAACTGATATTTTTTTGGTCCATCGGGTATGGAATCCACGATGTATTAAGCTGTAGCCGTATGAGCTAATAGACAGATGAGGTAGGATTGTCCATTTCAATGGCAGGAGGACTAGCAAAATAAACATTAACAAACTTGTCATTGATCACATCTCTGGACGAGATCAATAAAAAAGTATTCATTAATTATGGGTTCGTAAAAAATACGTTAGGAATTTCAGCGAATTTATATGAGTAGATGAAATGGTATTTTATTATAATTGAGTATATTAATCGAGCACTATTTGTAGTGCATAATATAACAGAGCTACAGTAGAACGCCGATTATCCGAATTAATTGGAACCGGGGTCGATTCGGATAATCGGACATATGTAGACTAGTAATAAATAAAAACGCATCACACATAGAATAAACTTTATTAAGTTTAACAAACACAGTTCGACGACCATAACAGTTGAAATATATCTGGACTCCAGCGAGTTCCAACATGTAACTATGAAACAAAACAAGAAAACTTGGTTTTAATTTTTTTTATTACGCTTAGGACCGATTCGGATAGTGGGCGATTCGTTTAGTCGATTTCGGATAATCGGCGTTCTACTGTATCAGAAAATCGTATGAAATATGTAAATCTGTTTATTCTAAAGCCTGTTTCATTTCATTGGACTATAGTATAGCAATAAATTTACTACTGATAGAGCGATGATATAAGAGTCTACGCGTTGTCTACGCCGTAGTACTACGGGAAGATATTCCGTAGTCAATCTAAGACCATTCCTACATTTTATACATATTTGCAATGTTGTACAAATTCTGATTGGGTTCTACATATTTCACGGTACTTATTATAAATTTTAGGAGAGTAATCAACAATAATTTTCGTATGCTAAAAAAAAAATGTGGATAGTTCGGCAATCGGCCAGGAGCTCAACAATCCTCAAAACGAATTCTAGCGAAACAAAATCGACATAGGGGTCTATTACCATCTATGTCGCATGATTCAGTGTTACATTGCATATCGTATTACGTATGTAAATCAAACAGTTAAAATATATGAGCGACTGTTACGTAAAATCGAGTTACAAAGATTCAAGTTATTATTTTCCTCATTAACATTGAGATTAAAAATTATATATTTGGATGAATTGTAATTGATAAAATATGACGTATTGTTACGTATTCATTTGCGTGTATCCAATCTGAGTCCACAATTAACCGGATCCACGTAATTATTTAAAATAATCCGTTCCGACTTCGCACGGTAATAAGGGTGGGTCACGATGTTTACTTTTTATTTTATTTTTTATTTATATGGGAAGCCAACGTGATGTATAAGGTAAATAATTCTATATATCCATCAAAGTCTTAGAAATATGATATTGTACATCAATCTTGAAGGCTAACTCATCATGTAATAACAAAAAAAGACTACAGTGCCTATTAAAAAAAAATCATTTAAAAAAAAATAAACTTAATATAATATAATTCTAGTAAGACATTAAGTCACTAATTAATTACACTGTTCGGTAGTTTTTGAATTTATTGAATTCAAACTGACAAAGGCGACTTAATTTTATAATATGTAGTCAAAATCAATCAAAATATACTTTGTTCAAATAGACTTTAACAAGTACTTTTGAAACGTCATTTTACAGAACTATATTAAGTAAAACTACCACCGGTTCGGATTGAATACCACCGAGAAGAACCGGCAAGAAACGCAGTAGTCTTTTGCTACATTTTAGATACATTATGTTGATGAAATCCAAGTATATATATATATATATATATATAATATTCAGCCTGAAAGTCGACAAGTATAAGCTCCACGTTTTTTTATCATCTATATAATCTTGTGATGAGAAAATATACTTAATTTATTAAAATTTTTATTAATTATGAATCGGCAAAGTTAAAAATAGATTGTGTTTTTTTATATATGCAGATGTGATTATATTTTGAAGCTCCGTTAATTTAACCTATTTTTAAGATACTTGTGAGTTATATCGTTGAAATGTTTCAAATTATTGAAATATGAATCGTGGCGGAAACATTTCAACCTCGAACGAGAGAATCTCTGAAGCGCTTGACATAATTCTCTCGTCATCCACCCGTAGCGTGCAGCAACAGATTATACAACTCCATAACAGAGTTTATATATACGTTATAGGATTATGCAAAGAGTTTTTATATTTGTACGTTGATTTGGAAAAAATTGAATGAATTATTTAAGTTTTTCGGATGATTTATTTCAAATGTTCGGACTTAAAGATTTATATGAATGATATTTTTTTTTTTTATTCTAATGCTATCCCAAAAGTCAAGTGTGTCAGTGTATTTTCTGACTGCGTGCACAAAACTCCATTTTAATTCATTCATTGATTTAATAACAGTAGCTAGTGATTTTCGTCAGGTCCAATTGATTAAAAATTAAACATTATATTTGGATTATAATTTTAGATTATATAGATGATAAAAAAGCGTGGAGTTAATGCTTGTTGACTTCCAGGCAGGAGACTTAACATACATATATAATTGTATTTAACTAATATTACTGTATTTTTATATTTTGAAAAAGAGTAACTACTGAGTTTCTTGCCGGTTCTTCTCGGTAGAATCTACATTCCGAACCGGTGGTAGGTTTATTTTAAATAGTTTGTTAAATGACGATTCAAAAGTGCTTGTAAAAGCCTACTTGAATAAAGTATATTTTGATTTGATTTGATTTGATTGGATTGCATTAACGTATTTGCGCAAATTTATAATGTCAATGACAAACTGATTTATTAAATGTACAGATGAACGAATGAGGTACGTTGCTTGTTGAATTGATTAAAAAAATAATTGAAGTTATTAAATAACTATATTATATTAATAATATCAGAACAAAATTAATTAAGTTCGCGTTATTATGTTTTTTTATTGAATACTATCTATGCAGAGGCTTTATGTATTCAGTATTAAAAATAAATGTGTGTTTATAATAAAACTAGCTATTCATCCCGGCGTCACTCGGGTGTCATAAGGGTGTAAATACAACTTTTAGAACCAGGAAAAATGGAATTCTAGGCTTTCCTGTAATATGCCTATATTCTACATATAAACCTTCATCTTGAATCACTCTGTTTATTGATGCACACATTTAAATACTTTGCGTAGTTTAAAAGATCTAAGCGCCATACAGACGGCGGATATCTTTTTTTTTTACTATGTAGAGAAAATGTTTATTAAAAAATGATTGTGGTATTCATTATCCAATTATTTTGATATAACCTCCAACACAATTACTTGTAATTTGATTGCCTGAATTATGTTTATAAAGGCTTTTTTTTTAAATTATATATTTAGTAATTGAGTCTTAATGTATTCAGTTTTATAATTAAAGAGAGTTTTTAGCAAAATAATGTTTATTAAAAAAAATATGCCCGAGGTATTTTATTTAATTATTTTGATACAACCTCCCACTATAATTACACGTAATATGATTATAACGGCTGTTATCTGTAAGTCGAATTATGTGTACTTGAATAAGTTTTTTTTTTTTTAATAATTATTTATGGTAATTGATTCGCAATGTATTCAGCCTTATAATTAAATAATGTTTAATAGAAAAATAGCTTATGGTATTTATTAATTTTGATTCAACGCCCAACATAATATAATTTGACGTTACGCAAGAAGCCCATAATTTTATTTAAAGATTAGTAGGTACAGCGTGCAAAGCGAATACCTCATCAATTAATCTCCCGGCAAACGTGTAATCTGTATTTCTGTATTCCTGTTTGAAGGGTGAGTGAGCCAACGTAATTACGTAAAGGTTATTCAATAAAATTGATCAAAAAATCATTTAAAAAAATATATCGATGACCCCTTTTAAATCTTTACACTTTTCGGTAAATGACTTTAGCTTATCACAAGACAAATCAATAATTTTTCCCATCCTTATCAATAAAATTTTCATATAGGAAGGCTATTTGAACTAGGCTGAGCAGTCTTGGTCGAGGCTCTGTAGATATATTCCCAAGACCATTTTAATATTGAAACAATTGAAAGGCATGCTAATAGAAAACAATTTGGTCACCGTAGTACCACGGGAACAGGCGTGGCTGAGGGAGGGGCTCTGACGTAACGCATGACGTCAGTCGTGACGCGCGACCCAGATAGCGTAGCAAATATTTGAGCTTTGTTGCTTGTTTATGCAGCAATAGTTCGTTCCTATAGTATTTGTACAAAGTACACAAACAAAGGAATGCCAAACGTAATGAGGAATGTTTTGGATGGTTTTTGTGTATATTCTTTTCGATTAAAATATGTTGTACTGTTAAAAAGTTTTTATTCTGTTTTTAATTATTATTAAATCTTTGCCGATAATAATATGCATATTCAGGACCGTAACAGCTTGTGTCACGCGTGGAAAAATGATTCTACTTTTGAGGGGAAAATTTGATGCTTACTACCACGCTGTTTCTGTGCAAGCTGGTTGATATACATTTCAGAATTTTATTTGGCACATGCAGGTTTCCTTACAATGTTTTCGTTCACGAGCGTGAAATGAATTATAAACACTAATAAGGCACGCTAAAACCCAGTGGGTCAGGTCTTCTTAAGCGTATTCTTATAGTAGAAATATATGATGACTCTCATAAGGGCGATGTTCGTCATAATGATATTTAAAATTTTCTTACATGAGTAGATGATGAATTATGAACTCAAATCAAACACCTGAAAACTCATCAGTATCTATGAACCTGTGATCTTTGTAGTTTCACTTGCTGCATCCATTTAGTTATCTCATATTAATAACGATGGAAAAGGGTCTTTGGAGATATAATACTGACCATGTTCATTCATTTTTGCAATTATTCTTCTACTAGGGATTTTTTTATGGCAAACATCTTACTCATGTAACATTTTTATCGCGACATCAGTAGCATCATTTTTTCCATGCCTATTTGCATATAAATAAGATTTTTTATGTTTATGTGTAAAATTACTTAACAATTAATTCAGCCCAATTGAGCTTTGCATTCACCAGCACCAAGTACGTGCAAAATTTTAGCTCAAACGGTTAGGTGGAACGTCAAATTCAATTGTAATATTTAAGCCAAGTACTAAATAGTAAATTTAAATAAAAACTCGTATAAAATCCGCTTCGTCTGTCTGTTTGTCTGAACGCGATAAACCCAACGATTTTTACTAATAGACGTACCTAGTAGTTAACGAGAAATGTTAATTGGCTGAAAAATGACTCAATCCATCCGTGCAAATCCGGTACGGGTCTCTAGTTATAAATCAACATTAAACTTTGATATCCGGGTCGGTATTCGATATCAAAAAGGTTATTTATATTCTCTATATTTGTTTCGAATATTGAAATATCTCCTAAGGCAAGTGATGCCTGAAAGCCGAAGGGGCAACTCGCACGGCCGTACCGAAATGCAATTTAAGTCACTGCGTTTGTATCGGAGCCTACGCTTTTATACTATAAAATATACTATTGCTATAAAATATTTTATAGACCGAAGCAATATACATTAGACCTAGTTGCCATCTATGTACCTACTCGTATATCAATAAATACTCGGTGCTAAGGCTTTGTGCTCGGTCTGAGTAAATAAAACCCACTCTTCAGATATTCTTTCGCAAAACAGTGACGACCTCCGTGGTCAAGTAGTGTGTATACCGGTTTTCATGGGTACGCCACTCCGAGGTCCCTGGCTCGATTACCGGCCGAGTCGATGTAGAAAAAGTTCATTAGTTTTCTATGTTGTCTCGGGTCTGGGTGTTTGTGGTACCGTCGTTACTTCTGATTTCCATAACACAAGTGCTTTAGCTACTTAAATTGGGATCAGAGTAATGTATGTAATGGATGTTGTCCAATATTTATTTATTTAAACAGCAATATATAGTAGAGTATTTTTGTGTTCCGGTTCGAGGGGTGACTGAGCCAGTGTAAATAAAGTTGGTGGCATTTTGGCGATGTAATGTAATGGTCAATGTGTATGAGCAGTGGTGAGCACTTGCCATCCGGTGACCAATTTGACTAGGAATAGAGCATAGATAAAATAAATATTGGGCAACATCACATACATTACTCTGAATCCAATGTAAGTAGCTAAAGCACTTGTGTTATGGAAACCAGAAGTAAAGACGGTACCACAAACACCCAGACCCGAGACAACATACTCGACCATGGAGGTCGTCTATAGATGAGCGTAATAAATGTCTAAATCTAAGTGTACGGTGTATTCCGTCACCTTGGTAATACTCATAATATTACAAATCGAATATGATCGACAAATAGGTTAAATACTGAGCGACAAATTGATAGAACTTAAATAAAAAACAAATAATTGATACTACTATATACCCGAGTAATGTTTAACTTAATGAAGACAGACAGCATACGCCAGTCCGTCTTTATAGCGGAGTTACTAAAGAAAGTTTGGAGTTTAAACCCTCAGGCAAAGTTTTCGTATCGGCAACGTTCGCTAGAAAAGCGTCGACGATTTTCCCTCGAACTACTTCAACATAATAAGGTATGTCTTGAAAATTTTGCAAACTTATTATTGAAACGATTAAGTTGTCGCCCGCGGCGTCGCTAGCCTTTCAGGGGTTGGTCGTCAGGCATTAGAAATGAAAAAGAACGCTAACTTCTTCCTTGGAGTTTCATCTTTTTTTGTACCAAAATTTCATCAAATTCGGATTAGTGGCTTGGCTGTGGAAGAACAACAGGCAGACAGTTACTTTATATTACATTAACAGCTTGTAAATTTCCCACTGCTGGGCTAAGGCCTCCTCTCCTTTTGAGGAGAAGGTTTGGAGCATATTCCACCGCGCTGCTCCAATGTGCATACACATGTGGAAGAATTTTGTTGAAATGATTTAGACATATGTCACGATAGTCGTCCTCAGTTCAATCGAAAAATTAATAATTTTATTTGTGCTTATTTCTAATTTTATGGTTTGACTTATTGGTTTTATTAATTATATAATACCTAAAAAAATGTATTATACTTCTTACCTCTGATTATTGCTTGTATTTAATTTATATTTTTAATACATATTGTGCAATATGATAGTGCACGGTGAGACTACCTGTAAGTTGTAGAACTTTTGCCTTGATAATTTTAAATGTAATTTTTAATTTATTTTCATGTAATATTGTATCTACTTTTGGTTGTCCTAATAAAAATAAATAAATATTATTAATATAGACACATTTTGGAATTGAACATTTTCAAATATTATATTTAATATTAGTTTTAACAAAAATAACAGTTCATCATTTGTTAAATTGAGGAACGTATTTTAAAAATCAACTCAATTTAACGTTAAAGAGAAAACCTTGTTGAGTGACTTGTGTCAAACACAGTTCAGATCTTAGAATATATCTTATTTTTCTTTTAACTGAATTTCAAGCGAAATTTGTTATATATTTACATTTCAAAAGGATTCTATCATTCTTTCCTTTGAAGGAATTGCTTGTTAACTGTTCGATTTCCTCACGATATTTTAGTTTTTGAATATTTAAAAAAGCAACAACCCGTAACCTACTTTTAGGAAAATGCCAAGCCAAAATGAACCTTTTTTATTATATAATAGACGGACTGGCAAAAAGGCGAACTGATAATAAATGGTCACCGCCGCCAATAAACATTGGCACTTTAAAAAATATTTCCTATCCCTTAATATCAATGCGCCACCAACCTTGGGAACTAAGATGTTATGTGCTCTCCCTATAATTACACTGGCTCACTCATTCTTCAAGCCGAAATAACAAATACTTAGTATTGCACTTTGGCGGTAGCATATGATTTAATGGGTACGTTTGCACAAAAAACTACCACGAACTAAATCCCACATCGTGACTATTTAAAGGTATTGAAATATACAATAATTTTGAGTTTAAATGTAACATACATACAGATTATATCTTCGAGATGGACACTGGTTATATATTATGTGTATATGTGGTGTATTATTATGTTGATAATTAGGTCAACGTAGGCGGGGTAAAATTATTTGGTCGCTCTCCTGGCGATGTTGGCAAAATCACAATGGCTTTACGAAAACATTGTACCTAAATTCCACAGCAGCGTATATCTTTATATATATATATAATCATATGTAACATATTGAGATGTTTTATGTTTTATATATAAAAATATATATCACCTATTGATGGAATGTGGCAAGACTCACAATCAGAGAAAGTTTCTATTAACTAATTTAAAAGCATGTTTGTTCAATGTTGAATTTGTTCAGAGTATTCTATCAGATCCTTTATCAGAATCTGCTAGGTTGCTCCTGGAATTCTATTTAATGGCTATTAATATTAAATTATATTTAAACAAAAGGAAGAAGGGACAATGGGACTGGCGTACCCGTGTAGGACAAAAGTTCGAAAATTAAATAAGAATAAAATAAAAAAGATATATATAAAAATATATACGTCGGTACATTTTCCTCTATGTTATTCAAGCGATTTAATATTTGAAATACAACTGAAATTTAAATGTGCACGTCACATACGTCAATACGAGTACAATTTAGTTTTTGTTTTGACCCGAGAGGGCACAGATCTAGTAATTTTTGTAAACTAATTTTGACATTTATAAAAAAAAAATATCTACCAAATTTTTAGTTCACTACCATTGCATTTTAAATTATATCATTATACTCAAAAAAAAGCGTTGTTTGCAAAGTCAACTTTAAAGAGGGACACAAGCGGCAGTAGAATTTAAAACATACTTTCGTCGGTCACTTGAGTCTGTATTCTAGGTTAAGAATGATGAAGATACTGACTATATCTCCTAATTGTATACTTTTTTATAATTATCGTTTCATTGTTTTATTATATATGTAATAGTTAAACAAAACTTGACTGCCTCGTTTGGTTTGTTGGTTATAAGGCAGATCTCGACGTCCTGGGATTAAAGCCTAGGTTGGAGCCGAAAAAAAAATATTGATTTTTTCTGTTGAAAATTTCTCCCGTGCCTTGGAATGCATGTGAAGCTTTGGCTACGAAGTCCTGCGCCTGAAGTATTTCCGGTCGTGTCTGATTTGCCGTCCTATCGGATTATGAGTGTACATATGTGTTTGTCGTATACTTGAGCACTATGTTATGTCCTGCGTAGTTGGCTCGTCGCTCTTGCGATTGGATGCCGAGGCTGAAGTCGGTTAGGACGACATAAATAGTAAAAAGTAACAGCCTGCATGTGTGCCAGTGCCAGCTCTCCTGAGGAGATTGTTCGGAGCTTCCACCTAGCTGTTCCATGGCTATCAATTCTGCTCATGTTTACCATCACAGAATAAGAGATTAAATACAAATGAAACACATAAAAATTCTGTGGTGCTTGGTTCGATTTAAGCTTCTAACCCGCAATCACGTGACCTTTCTGACCACTCGACCATCATGTAATTCTATTGTTATATATATACATACATGTATATATTTAAATACTTCGTGAGCGTCTAAATTTATACAAAAAGTTATTGTTGTAGCCTAAGCTACACCTTATTACATCAGCTTTCTGCCAGTTAAAGTCCCGTCAAAATCGGTCAAGCCGTTCCAGATATTAGTCGGAAAAAACAGACAGACAGACTAAAATTGAAAAAAAATGTTATTATGGTATATGTACCGTGTATAAGTACGTATGAATATAGTTAACAGCGTTTTTTTTTATATTACAAACAGACACTCCAATTTTATTATAAGAATGAATAGATTAATATTTAATAGGAACCTTTATGGTGAGTACTATGAGACATTTATAAATGTCAGATATAGTAATCAGCCTAAATACTCGATGCTTATTGGTCGCTAATGACGTGATCGACTGAGATCGACCAATTATAATTTAGATTGAAGTATAATTAGTTAATTTGACAAGGATCAACGTTTTAGAAAATGGAGGCTAGTAAGTCGCCTTTCGCGGTTGCCACTCCGATTAGTTTCGGTAAGGCGTGATTATGTACGCTGTCTTGTGCCATATCAACATAATATACTAGGAAATATTACTTTGTAGGTTACAATGTAATATTAATATTTTATAAAATAAAATATTTGAAGACATTGTTTATGGGATTCAATATATCAAAACGTCAAACTTAGTTTAAATAGAATCTAACTCAGTTACCTTAGTCATTTGACAAGATTAAATTTAATGTTATCACAAGGTTGGAATGTAGATTTTACTGAGAATAAACGGCAAAAAACTCTGGTTAACGCTGGCAATGAGAACGTTTCGCATTTGTAAAAAATATTATTGCTTTAAATTTTATTTCCTGAGATATCATAGCGTGTGCGTAAAGCTCATGTGTGTGCGTATTGGGACACACTAAAAATCCGATTTAGCTATTAAACGATTTCAATTTTACGTATGTTTTAATAGACGTGCAAAATAACAAATTTTGTCGTTCAATTCGTCGTTATTGTGTGTTATTGTTGTAGAAAATAATTGCTCGAAAATCGCGACGCGTTAACTCTGACATTTTGCCACAATTAAAAATTCACAAAAAAATAATGGAGTTAAGTTGATATTTTTTTTTAGTTGTTATCCATTACTATATAAGACGTGCTATCATTGATAATAGTTCGACGTTTAAGCATTTGGTAGTTTAACGATCGCTCAAAACTTTCCTAGTGACCTACGTAGTTTATAGAAAAAATGAATGTATTTAATTTTAAATACAATTTAATACTCCACGCACTTTCCACACAAAACAAATAACAACTAAACTAAATTTCATAACAGACGATTTCAAGAACAAAAGTCAAATAGAATGAATATTGAAACGTTATGTTGAGCGAAAATTAATATTAAAGACTAAAACTCAGTAATTTTATCTATTAAAAGAAATGCTTTTCAAAAAACGAGGTTGTCGATTCGAAAAACACCACGTTTTCTGACTCAAATAATTCTCTGTTAAAAAGGGGATCTCAGGGGTGTTGCCATTTAAATTTGGTAAAGATCCGATGCTAGGATCCATGACAAAACAACAGAAATTTTAAATCGGCAAAAGTCTGTAAGATATGTGCGAATGATTTTTCATCAAATCAACCGATTCTGATAATCTTTTTGTGTTTGAACGGAGATCCTTAAAAATTTTATCCAGACTTGGGCACGACAATATTATATTGGAGTCAGTTTTTTAAAATAAAAAATGATTTAACCTACAAAATGTTGCCACAGTTTATTTTTATAAAAGCATAATTAATTGGTAGTTTTGATAACACTCAATACATTTTAGTAATGTTAATATAATAAAATAATTTTAGTTATGTTAGTATTAATAATAAAACAGTTAGTTATTTTAAAGTCATTAAGTTATATACAATCAAACAATCATTGCGACATACTGTCACGGTAATCAATCTGCATAACCTTTTGTCCTCGGCGGTTGACAATTTGTACCTGAATAAAAAAAAAAGTTTATTTTTTTAATTTACGTTGAATGGCAAAGGTAGAAGGAAATTATGGTAATAATTCATAGTCAGTATTTGTTGATATTTAAAAAGAAACTCATAACGGTACAGTTAAATGCAATTTTTTTATTTGCAGTATAAAATTAATTTGCACTTAGAAGTGCAAATTAATTTAAAGCCTTTAAAGCAGTACCAGGTCTTAGAAGACCTGGTACTGCTTTAAAGGCTTGCTTTGTAAAGATGGGATTTTTAATTGAATTATAAAGCGGACTTATTTAAATTAGAAAAAAAAAATGCATATAAAATAGGTTTGTGAAAAGAGAGGTGTCATGGTACACCCGATTGATACCAAGTTGCTTTCGTTGTATATTTAATGTCAGATACAGTGATATTGACAACCTTTGAGAATAATTCAATGACAAGAAATAAAATCGTTATTAAAAAACTACTACTAGATTCTGCATTCTGCATTCTTGCATTTGATAATCCAACCTTCGACTTAGGGCGATGTCGCCGGGACAGTGTGTGCACCTTTGTACTGTGTCAAATCATCTGTGACGTACTGATTGGTATTCAGCCCGCGGGGTTGTGTTTCCAAGCAATTTTATAGTTACAGTCGTAAAGGACATTTTAAGGATAAAGGACTCGCTAGCTAGATAAGTGGATTGGGAATGCCTCGAGGCTTTCTTGGAGTATCTTAAGAAATAGCCGCAGGGTGAAAAAGTCTACTTTTTGTTTTGCTAAAATACATATAAGCTAAAACTATTATTATGTGTATATATAATATATAATTATGTGTGTATATAAGTTTCATAGAAATTATTTTTCAAATCAGAAAATATTATATGATATTTCTTGCTCAATTCTGATCTTGAATTTATTTTATGACCGGGTTCAGACAAGCAATCTTAGAATGTCGTTGGATCCGTTTTGTCTTATAAAGAATATTCTTTTCATCGTCGCAAAGGTCCGATGCTATAAGGTTTAGAAATATTATAAAAAGTATTTATATAAATCTTACAATGAATTCCATTTACTTTATAGTCAATTTTTATATTTGTTTTACGGCTATTTTTTTTTTTTTATTATGTTGATATGCGGGAGGCCAAATGGATCACCTGACAGTAAGTAGTTATCGCCACTCAAACCTTACGTCGCCAATACACCACTAACCCTGGGAACCAAAATGTTATGCTCCTTGTACATGGCTCACTTACTTTTAGATCGAAGCAAAACAATTACACTAAGTATTGCTGTTTGGTGGAATAAAATCTCATGAGTCGGTGGAACCTATCCAGACGAACTTGCAGAAAGGTTTACCCCAAGTAAATCAGTTAGGAGATAATTATCTACGCTGATCTAATGCGGATATCCGTCGTCGAGAACAATTAGTGATTAAATTGTACCAAGACGGGCCCGTACAAAACATTGTGGAATATTTTTAGTCTTAACATTAGGATTACGTTACGATTTGTATATATTTGTTGAATAATTATACAAAATGAAGCTAGTTTATTTATTTCTTTATAGACTTATATGAAAAACACCATACATTATTATAGCCGAAGATTCAGCAGATTAAAGATGGGCATGATGATGATGAACAGCTTTATCGCTATAGCGTTCTCTTTCAGACAACCTTCGCGACAGAAAGTCGACTACAGCTATTCCTTCTAACTTCCCTTGACGTTATTCATGATTAACCCAATAACTATATCATAATAAATGATTAAAAATTATAATAATTCACAGTCATCACTATTTAAGATCTGGCAATCCCACTCGCACCTGATCGCTTGATGTCGTGCCAACTCCACTCGGCCGTATCTTTGTCACATTGTTGCTATCAAAATTAATTGTTTAAAATCAATTAAATGATATAAATATTACAAGACGTAGAAATATGATTTATAACGATATTTTATTGTACTAGTGTTGTACCTCGTTATCGATTTTAATGTTTTATTGGTACACTAACTACGAGCGTTTATAGTTTTCTGGTTTCACGGAAAACAAACGCTGTATCCAAATAGATACATAATTTTTTAATGAAGGACATTTTAGGGATTCAATCTCAAATAGTCATTAAGTTATTTAATAAATATTTAGGGCCCTTTATACATTGCATAGCGGGTGTATAGTTAAAAATGGATTTATCTCTTTCCATTATAACTGATTTGACATTAGCAAGAAAAAGACAGCTTTGTTTAACAAATCGTCCCCCTAAAAAGTTTTATGTAAGGCTGTTAAAATCCTTTATATATTTATTGTTTGTCAATTACTGATTGTGTTGAATAATTTAGACGAAATCAAAGTTTGAAATCAGTTCAACAATTGTTGAATGAATTTTGTTATGTTGAATAACGCAAACTAAAAAAATGACACCCTTCAGTTTTCCTGACCAAATTTCGGCCAGTGGCGGCGTCCATTCTGAAAGGGGGACTAGCTATCTGTGTGTAACATATTATAGTGCACAAATATGTGTAATAATACAGGTTCACATTCTATACCTTCCACATCTTGACGACTTTAAAAACGGACTAAAACTCGACTCTAATAGACTCCAAGCTGCTACTATGCATACTACTAGTGCTATTTTGAGTTTGAACGCGGGGTCTCGAGGTCTGTGCCCGTTTAAAGCTAGCCACTATACCAACGAGGCAATCTTCCGTCGTCCGATGTCGTCACATTGTGGTTTCATTTGAATGCATCTCTCATTTCATTTCACTTGACGTAGCGTCACGTAGCTGTAGCCTTGACCCCTTGGCATGGCATTCTTTTATATTTTTTAAAGAAATTTAATGATGCAATCAAAGATCCACACACATAGTGCCAAATAAAATAAATGTAAATTTAAATAAATTGATCGTAAATATAATGTTATTACTTCTATATTATTTTTAAACAGAATATCTTCATGACTGAGTATCTATCCTAAATATTAATGCCAAACGTCATCCTACTTTACTAGTGTGTGTGTACTTAGTGGCCAACGGTTGGCCACTATTTCAACGTTTTCGCATCAGTGGCAGTCTATCTACACATATAATTAATCAAAGCTTAAAGCATCAATTGTGAACTCCGTTTCGGAATATCTAATCCAGTAAACGAATCTGGCAAGAAATTCAGTAGATACTTTTAAATAAAAAAACGTAAAGGGTACTTTTTAATTAATTAATTACCATACGAATCGTTACTACTGTCCAAAATAAAGTTTTTAGTATAGTAAACAATTATATAGTAAATGAAAAAGTGTATAGTAAAAAAAAAAAAAAACAATTTTGTAATTGAATGAACGAAATGTTTAAGATGGCAAACTATTATTGTTGCTTACATTCGATTGAAAATCTGTTCAAACGAAACATCGCTTTCGATTTAATTGATCGACTAAAATTGACTCATATGAACGCGGTTTAATATTAGCGTGACATATTGAATCAAAGATGTCGCGGCGCTCTTATTTTACTGAATGAAACAGATCGCTATGCACCAATGAGAAAGATCAATAAGTGAATCAACTAACGGAAGGTACACTAGGTATCAAAGTTGGCATAATATTGACAAAGCCAGTCTCGTGCCAAGCGGCTAGTCGTTCCCAATTAACACTCCGAAGCGAAGAGCTTCCATCTGTTTAATTTGTAAATATATTAATGGCCGAGATGGCCTAATTGTAAAAAGATTTGTAGCTGAGGATTACGGGTTCAAAGCCGGGTAGACATAGCTGCAATATACATGTGCTTAATTACGACAGATAGTTTTATTACAAACGATACACCGAGATACACATTAGTAAAAAATACAACAATCATGATTGCCGAAACATCGTGAGTTAAATCGCAATCCGCATTGGAGCAGCGTGGCAGATTCAGCTCCAAACCTCAAGATTTGCATAGATTCAAATACATTTGGCGCCAAAACATTTTTTTACTGACTGTAATGATACGTAAAAACACAGATAATATAAGAGGTAAATATCAGGAATCCTATACGACGTAAGCGAAATGATCAGCCCTAAAAGCGATTGAGCTATAAAATGATCACGGAGAGTCTAGCCAAATAACATCCAGGGCAGATAACGAATTCAAAATCAGCATAAGATTAATGGACAACGAAATAAAAAAGACGATTGACACACAACAAGAATAGAAGCAAAGAAAGCATGCAGACACATCAAACTACCGAACTCTAACAGGAAGATACGCCATCCACAAACACGTCTTTGGAGATAATAAAGACAAAAAACCAAACGGAAAAGCTTAATAATGAATTTAATGTCCCGGTAAATAGAGTTCAAATTACATAGCAAACAATCTATATTTGTGATGTATTTAACATTGCGACAAATACTTGGACAGTGAATCTCAGTATTCAAATGTGTTACACCCCGATGATTTAAAAATCATTAATAACAATGAACCAATACGAGTATAATTATAATCACCGCGTCTAAATTTAGACCATTAGCAACTATTTTTTAACATATATTATTAATATTGCAGCCATTCAATGATATTTAGGTAATACAGTATCGGAGCCATTATGATTAATACTTATAAAAATAAAAGGAAATTTAAAAAGACTTAACTTGGTGGTAGAGCTTTGTGTAGCTTCTCTGGGTAGGTACCACTCACTCGCCAGATATTCTATCCTAACTAATATTAGAAATTTCAAAGTGAATTTGTCTGTTTGTCCGGTCTGAATGTCCGACCAACCGATCATAATGAAATTTTATATACACATTGTTGTGTACAGAAAACGACATAGAGTACCTAACACAAACCTACCCCAGTTTCACGCGAGCGAAGTCGCGGACACAAACTGTTAATTATATAATGACAGGAAAAAATATATGTTTTATGAAGGAGCAAAAGGCATGTTCTGAAATAGGACTTCGTGGGAGCCCGTCTGGATAACAGCCACTGTGTGCCACTACCCACTTGTAACTTACTTACGTCTGGTGTCGGAAACGCTGATCAAATTAAAATTAAGTAATTTTATTATAAACTTAATGGTAATTGGTCGACGGCAACCGATGACGCAATACCCGACCAATGAGCGTTTAGTATTTAATCGGATTAGTAAATCTGACTTTGACCAGCGCTTCAGAAACTAGAGGTTATTTTATCGCCTAAAATATATGACGGATAGCCAGTCTTTCAGTTTTAAGGTTTTAATTAATAATATTTAAAATAAATTACTGAGTTTCTGGACAGTTTTTGTTAGTGGAATCTACGATCCAAACAAATAGTGGTCTTTATGCATCACCGGGCGAGGAGCGAATCCTAGCCTTCGCCTTGTAATTTTGGCCACCTCGGGCTGAATGATGTCTATCCCGAGAGAGTACCATAAAAGATTGCACGTTGGATTAGGACGTGCTCAGAGTAGAATTCATATAACTAAGTCTTTTCTTTCATAAACATTCATCTACTTGAGAAATAGCGACAAGCTTGCTGTTGAATGTATTGTCTGGAGACCATAATAATACAGTCCAACAAATAGAATTCCATGAGCTGTCTAATTAAATAATAATAATTATTAAATAATTTAACTTCATACTCTAAGTATATTATTATAATAATCATAAAATATCGCTACAGTAAAACTGTCATAATTGTACGATAAATTATTTTTATTATCTGTGCACGCATCACGTGAAGAGATGGCTATTGAATTATAGTTTGTTCCAATATATGTATGTCAAATTAACCACAGATAACAATATAAGATATCAAATAATATAAATTATAAATATGTTTGTTAATAAAACCTCGATCTCTATCGCTCGTTGCAATGATGTGGAGTGATGATTTAAATTACAAAAATTTACTAACGTCAGGTTTGTATAATGTGTTTGTATAATAAATTATACATTTTTTTGAATAGCGTTTCGGGTATAATTAGAGAAAAAATACACTAACTTTGAAGTTCGTTGCCGATCCTTTCAGTTTTACAAATAATTAAAGTTCGAAGGAGCCAACTTGAACAAACTGATATATTTTTTTAACGTCTGAACTAAAAACTTTTTTATAATATGTTTAAAATACTCTTCTTAATGAAAGTTTTAATAAACGCCTTCTCTTGACTTGAAAAGACGCTGAATAGTATTTTGATATAATATGTTTAATAAATTTCACGACTAGACCATTAATTTTCAGTTTATTATTTTATAAAATATGGGGATCAATATATCAAATTGATATATATTCAATGCGGACAGGAATAGCAATGCATTTCAGGTATAAGTGTGTTTATTTATTTGTTTGTTACAGTTTTACGTTTGAACTCAGCCGATCCTCATGAACTTTTGCATGCACGTTGTCTAAATGATGTTGTCATCATGTCGACTGATTTTGACGGTGGGCAATCTCAAGGGAGACCAGTCAACTACGCAGGACATTTATAATGCACGAGTGTGTGCGGAAACACAGGTGCACTATCTATTCCGTCCCTCTCAAATGTTTATGAGAGGGAGGGCTCCGGCACCGTTACTAAGATTTTTTCTCAGGATCTCAGGTTGCGCCCCTTTATCTAGCCACTAGACCAACGAGGCAGTCTGTCTAACAATTAAAAAAAGCGTTTTGAATATCTACAAATTTATCGACAGAAGTAAGTAGGTTTGCCACCTCTACTAAAAAAAAAAAAAAAGTAGGTGGTAAAATTTTAAATTTAATTAAAACGAATAAAGATACATTAATCAAGAAGTTATAGTGTAGTGCGTATTGTTGAGTTATTTGATATGTTTTATAATTTTTTTAATAGTCCAAGATATAGTGATTTCATTGCAGTCCATTGTGATAAGCTGCAGTCCACGGTATAGTAGGTCTATTTAGTGGTTGGGCTTTGAGTTATCCCATCTCAGGTACCACCCACTCATCATATATTCTGTCAGACAACAATGATAATTATTGTTGTGTTTTGGTTTGAAAGGACAATGAGCCAGGCACATGGGACATAACATCTTAGTTCCTAAGGTTGGTAGCTCTTTGGAGATGTAAAGGATGGTTAATAATTCTTACACCACCAATGTTTATGGGTGGTGGGGTTGCACTCAGCACCAGATAAGCCATTTGCTAGTTCGCCTACCTATTTTAATTAAAAACAATATTAATTTAAATCTTAATAGCACCATAAAAAGACCATAAAATGACGCTAAAAATCTTCATACTAATAGAATTATTTAGTTCAAAGGAGGCAACTCTTCATCAATCACATCTGATCAGTCGACAAAGGGATCAATAATTTAATTTCCAAGACTTTTGAAATTGCTGTTAGGTCTCTACGGAAGCTGGATGGCAGCTAACTTCCGTATTCCGTATGGTGAAACTTTTGCACTTTCAGTCCTTATAACTATAAATAACTCGTTTCCACGTCCAAGAATATGGTTAGCCAATAAATTAGATAAGATGTTTATTTTTTTAAGCGGACGATGGATTTACTGCATGGTAAATGCTCACCTCTGTTCATAGACATTGGCGCCATAATTGGCGAAATTTTAATCATTTGTTACTTCACCAATGCACCAACTTTGGGAACTGAGATGGAAGATTCCTTTTGGATCTTATGTCAAGCATTTAGCTGAAGGCAAAATAATATAGAGACCTGGAGTTGATTTTGTGTTTGTTGATTTTATGTGGGTTATATTGAAACGATGGCCCAGTGCGTGACTATAACGGGTTTAAACCCAGGCAAGCACCACTGAATTTTCATGTGCTTAATTTGTGTTTATAATTCATCTCGTGCTTCGCTGGTGAAGGAAATCATCGTGAGGAAACCTGCATATGTCTAATTTCAACGAACACATTTCTGCCACCTGGATTGGTGGATTCACCAACCCGCATTGGAGCAACGTGGAAGAATAAGCTCCTAATCTTCTCCTCAAAAACGGAGAAGAGGCCTTAGCCCAGCAGTGGGAAATTTACAGGCTTTAAATATTTATATTATATATTTAAAAAGTATTTGATATAATAATAAATAAACAACAATTCTCAGTACGTTATGAATAAACAACTCACTGTACGTTATGACTTGTGGTCACTATAAAACATTTACTTTTCGAAGTTCGCGTTATGGGTTTTATAGAAACGTCCATAACGCGTTGTGGTAAATATTACCGTGCTACAAACCATGTCACCTACATCTAAATAACAAGATCTAAATGGAAAAGTAACTTTTGAATGAAATTCGGTACTTAAAGTAACAAACCTAAAGGGTTGAATCTAAGAACTAAACAGTAAAATATAAAAAAAAACCCTGTACCTTCATAACATTGCCCAAAATATTACGGAAGTACAGCACAAGAAATTTGCACTTTGTTCGTGAGAGGAGATTTGAGAACTTTTGTAAACTAATTTGGAAGATGTAATAGCTGACAATTGGCCCTAATTAACGACGACATTTTAACGATGGTTTAAAACGATATTTAGAATAATAATATTAGCACAAAATCACCCCTGTAGTTTAGATGCCGATGGGGCTAAATATGAGTATTTTGAATCAATGTAGCTGAATGTATTAAAATAAGTCCATCCATTGAACTTTGTCGCGAAGTATTGAGCCCCGTACTATGACATTCTATTTTTATAAATGTCACGTATTTCTGAAATTTCAGGATCGATTTCGACATCGTTTCGAATTTGTTCTTACAGAATAATACCACATACAAGACCGGCTAGATTTAAAAAAGGAATTCGTGTTGTAGGTGTTTGTGTGGTAATAATTATTTAATAATTAAAACATCAGCACGAGTCGTGTACATTCCAGTTCGGTTACGGTTGTCGTGACCTACTTACTACGGTGACGCACGTGTGACGTCACACAGTCTTACGGAACGCTCTTACACTGCACGGGGACGTAATCTCTTGTATTACTACATCACGGTGAGAATTTGTATTATAAATGTAATTCGTTCTATTTAAATATTCTTCTTATACTTATATAAAAAGCGTAAGTCGATTTTTGTCCCAGTGGTTACGGGACGGATTTCTGCATATAAAAAATCGGTTATGGTCTCATTTGAAGAGCTACAGCTGTAGATGTGCAGAAAAATAAAGAGGATTCTTGATTGCAATTTAGTAAATTGTTAAAATTTAACAAAGAATTAATTTTAGAGAGTAGAAAAATGTTACTGTCCGGTTAGAGAGCAGTATAAAAAAAATTAAAAAGGTAAATATAATTGTTTTCGAGAAACTTCAATTCTAACTAAACGAATGTATACTATATGAGAATAAGGTTTAAGTAAAAAATGAACTCAAAATAAAACCTGGCATAGTTTACGAAATTCCTAAAAAATCTTTTGAATAAACGCGAAGTTTCGCGAGAGACCCAATACTTTAAAATTAATATCTTAATTACATTTATTTGCCGTTTATGAGAGTGAGGGAATAGATATTACATCCGTCTCTCTCACAGACACGCGTGCACTAGGTCCTGCGTAGTTGACTATTTCAATTTTGGTTGGTTGATTTCGGACACGGCATACATACTAAAGATATATTTATTAAAACTAAATAAGATAAAATATATTAAACATTGATATCCTTTTAATAAAATGTATTGTTATAAATGAAATATAGTATTTATTATGAAATAAAATAAAGTAATTGTTATGTTAAGAGTCTTTTCTGATCTTACAGCCTCCGATAGGTCGTTAATAGTAATTAGGCGTGTGAAATGTCAGCTTTTATAAGAAACTTCGGCCTTCGTCTGGCCTACTTCTAAGATCATGGACTACCTACCTAGGCTAGCTTTTTATATTTTAATATAACTATACAAATATAAATGTCTTTAATAGACCCCGATTCTACTCGTGCGAAACCGAGACGAGTAGCTAGTACTAAATAATAATGAATGTTTATATGTTTGTCATGTATGCTAACTCAATTTTTTGATGAATTGTTCTACGTACGGCCGCGAAGGTGACTGCCCTGAAGAAAGTTTGTCCTTCAATATACATTAAATACAGACCTTCATTCTACCCGTTCGAAGTCGAGACGGATAGCTAATATACAATGTACTAATACACTATTCAACAGTGATGCTAATAAGGATGAAATTATAGGAATGTCATATGGCAAATTCTAGAAAAAGGTTGAATTTTAATGTTATATATATTTAAGTAGTCGTCGCCCGCGGCTTCGCTCGTCGCTTAGGGGGTTGGTTGTCATATGTTAGGCAAAAAGTAGCCTATGTGCCTCCTTGGAGTTTAAGTTTGATCCATACCGAATTTCATCAAATTCGGTTCATTTGTTTGATAGTGAAAGAGCGCCAGACAGACAGACAGAGTTACTTTCACATTTATAATATTAGTATAGATACCTGTACCATGTTCCTAATGGTGCTTTTTTAACAGCTGTCCGCCGCGCAGTCATCTCAACATAATTAGGTATGTTCTAATTTCAAATTATTAGTCTACTTTTTTTTCAAGTATATTGTGTCCTTTTTTAATTGTAATATACGTGTCTCAAATAAAAAAAAGTATTCTTATTATTAAATTTATAAAATCACAATTGATTCAATAAATATTTAAGAAAACTCAAAGGAGCACAGAGACGAGAGTCTTTGAAGATTCCTTCCGAATTAAAAAAAAAAGTTACAAGAAAAAGTTTAAAAAGTAATTAAAAAATGTTGATCGAAAGCAAATTCAAAATATTAAATCACTTATTCTTTGTACGAGTTAATGAACTATACGCTAGTTCTGTTTACGCATCGACTTAGCCAGTTGGTTCGGTAATATTTTACGAGGCACTTTCTAGACTGGCCGCTAAAAACTTAATGTTTGTGTACGAGAGTCTATCAATTATTCCTAGTTTACGCCAGCCGTTTGTGGATTTACACGCTTATACATTAAAACACGTTTTGAATTCGTTATTTATAATTAGCTATAAAACATAAACTATCACTTCTAATTTTACTTCTTCAAGGGGTGAATTAAAAAAAAGTAGCCATTATAGTTCTCTCCCGAGACTCAAACTCTCTCGATACCAAATTGCATCTAAATGTGTTCAGTAGTTTAAGCGTGAAGAGGTAACAGACAGACACTTTCGCATTTATAAAATTAGTATAGATAATTATTATATTCAAAGTCCCTCACCGGGAACATTTGCCTGTAATCGAAACGAACAAATAATCTAAGATTCTATTTTGAAAATAACTTTACAGTACTTTAGCGATAAAAATATACACGCACCAGCGCTGCTGCCTGTGCCGGGAGGGGTTAGTAAGCTCTATCTTCTATCTCTATTTCAAATTTCATCCGAATCTGTTCAGCAGTTCTAGCGTGAAAGAGTAGGAAAGATCTGACCATCCATCGTTATAAGTATTACGATAATTTTAGTTCTTTATAACTTGTGATGAAGTATATATTGATGGTAAATGTCGTCACGTCGACGTCACGTCACGGATAAACGACACAGCGAATGCCCGACTCTTTTAATTTAATAGGCGCGCTGACTGTTGGAACAAATAGATAGTACGCCGCGGTAATGGCGATTATGTAAGTTCCGCTTGACTCCTCACACGTATAATGTACGTGACTTCAGTGCACTCTTTTGTTTTACTCGCTAAAGACTCACGGAGGCTGGTCATCCACTGCAACAGTGAGACTTGGAGCTATAGAGCTTCTCATCGCTATCAAAGAAAACAAATGGAGCGGTCTTATCTCAAACAAAAGGGATGGAGATGGTTTGTTTTGGGCGGGTGTGAGAGAGATGGAAAACTGTGTAAATATTTACTTTCATGTACTACACCGTGTTAAATGTTATAGTGTTTTCTATAAAGTTTAATAATTTAATATTGTCGTTTTTGTTTGGTAAATCATTACAATTAGTTACTAATCTACTACTACTACAATTCATTAAAGAAAAAAAATCTATTCGAATACAAATTTAGTGTCCAAAATCGAATAGCTACTTGACTATTTGGAACGAAATACTTCAGACTTCAATTTATGCAAGACTACGATACCATAATTAGAATCTGCTGTTTGTCACATTTAAGAAAACAATTTATATAGCTTTTAATTGCTTTTAAAAAGCTCGTGGATCCGATTGATGGCCGAGGCCTATTAAAATATCTGTATAGTAAATTGCAATTTCATATCAAGATTTCATTTAACGTTAGCACTACCCCTAGGCACTGTAATGCCGCCTCATTGTGGATCTTGCAAATGATTGTGGATCTTGTCAATGAGCGATGTTAGTTCGCCTATGCCATAAGAATAAATTTTATCGAAATTTTCCATAAATATTCGATACATAATTTTTGAACAAATATTTTATTTTTTTATGGTGAAGCATTTTTGATAACGCGAACATTGTTTTCTCAGCCTTCTAATTCTGCCAACACTGAAAATTTTCCTGTTTCGCTAGCATAAATCCCACGCTGTTCATATATGATATTTTTGTTTGTAATTAATCTCGTGCGGTCAACGAAACCTTCGCGAGAGTGCCTGAATGAATAGAATGTCAAATTTATCTATTTCTATTATTAGATGGTACACCTTTACACCGGTACACGTTTGAATGGCGTCCTGGAATAAACTCCATACCTACTCAAGTAATGATATATTTACGCTGTTAGTATCCATAGAGTATTATTTTACAACTCCTTTGTATATCTGAACTAATTTTAATAAAGCGACAGAAACTATATATTTGATTCGCTTTAAGGTCGAAGATCAAAATCAATCAATTTTGAAACAACTAAATGGATCCCTAACAATTTATCGGTAAAAACTAATTTCACGTAAAAATTCAGAGTAAAGTAAAAATACTCACAAGGGATATAACATCTCAGTTCCCAAGGTTGATTATGATGGCGCATTGGGAGGGATACGTCACCACTTGTCTATGGGCAGTGGTGACCACTTACCATCAGGTAGCGTATAGACGTCATTAAAAAACATATATCCATCCATAATTAATTGCAATCACAACGACAAACGATATCGATATAAAATCAAAAATAAACATCGATATTACTATCCTAACAAACAAATATTTTAATTAAATCACCAGCGCCGGTAGCTTCCCTGGCTCGACGCCAAGCGATACGCTCATTTTACGTTCGATTTTTAAATATGTAATAAGTGTTACTCAGACGATTTTTAAACTGTCTTCATTGGAAATATATAATTAAATATAAATAATTGGAATGTTTACGCAGAGTCGTTTAATACGAAACCCAATGCTTTCTATCTTTTAGTATCAATGGCGCTGAACGTATTTTGAACCTCGATATTATTATATCTATACATATAATAAAATTGGAGTGTTTGTAATATTAAAATAACCGCGTTTCACTAAATGCATATGTATGTATACACGGCACATATACCTAAATATTTTTTTTTACAATTTTTGTCTGTCTGTCTGACTGTTTGTTCCTGCAAATCTCTGGAATGGCTGGACCGATTTTGACGGGACTTACACTGGCAGATAGCTGATGTAATAAGGAGTAACCTAGGCTAATTTTATTTTAGAATTATATATTGAATAAAAATAAAATCACGCTACAATATCCAAATAACTTAAATTTAAACAACGCGCACGAAGTCGCGGGCACAGCTAGTGGGTATATATATCAAGATGGAGTTTCGCACTGCAAAATAACTAAACGTAACGAGCCATGTTTTCTTGGTGTGCGTGACAGCTACGCTTGACACTCGACAAACGTCGTACTTTAATAGTGGGTACTTAGTGGCCAACCGTTGGCTGTTATTTAAGCCGCTTTGAGAGTCTATGTAAAGTCTAATGTTTAGAGATAATTAAATAAGTTTTTGATTTAGACAAATATTTAGAATTGAAATACTATTAAGTATTTACTTATACATATGTACCAGTACCAGTGGTTAGAACGCGTGCATCTTAACCGATGAGTTCGGGTTCAAACCCAGGCAGGCACCACTGAATTTTCATGTGCTTAATTTGTGTTTATAATTCATCTCGTGCTCAGCGGTGAACGCAAACATCGTGAAAAACCTGCATGTGTCTAATTTCAACGAAATTCTGTCACATGTGTATTCCACCAACCGGCATTGGAGCAGCGTGGTGGAATATGTTACAAATCTTCTCCTCAAAGGGAGAGGAGGCCTTAGCCCAACAGTGGGAAATTTACAGGCTGCTAATGTAATGTAATGTAATATGTTTAAATTGCAAACAGTTTTCCGCTCCTCGTCTAACCTGTTTTCTTTGTTTGGTTTAATCTCAAAGTATTGTTAAGATAATCAGGCTGTGTAATACTTATAACTAAATATTATATAACATGAATGGTCTTCGTCATAGACGACGCATTTCATACACATTTAGATTGAAAACTATTCCAATGTATTTAATTACGAAATTGGTATGAAACGGTTATATCCGCATTTTGGAAAATTTATTTTCAGATGACAATATTAATAACGATTAAAAAGATCGGAGAAACCAGTGTTGATGACCAGTGCGCCATTATCATGTGCCATTACTCAGATGAGCTCTTGGTCAAAGACCAGGCGAGATTAAAACGGCTCTATTAAGCTGAAGAACAATAAAACTCCGAGCGATGATGTAATCAAAACAAAGCTTAAGGCACGCCGGACTCCGCTTCTGAAAGCTCGCCTCTCTAATTCCATCGTTAAACAAGGGTAGACTCCGGCAGCGTGGAGCAGGAGTAAGGTGGTAATGTTCTTCAAGAAGGAAGATTTATCCCTCTTAAAACACTACAGACCCATCTGTCTACTAAATCACTTATTCAAGCTGTTTCTAAGAGTTTGCGAATAATCTCGCTAGACGACTTGACGATTTTTGCCTTTAGAGCAAGAGAGCTGGCTTGGATCCGGCTACAGGATCATAGACCACATGAATGCTATATAAGATTTTTTATCTCGTGAACAAAACATTCGTAGATAATGTCGAAATATCGAGCTCCACCAAATAAAAATAAAAAACATGGTAAATATCCCGTTTTAAATACTGATAGTAACATATTTATGCTGTTCGGCAGATGGATAACCTATGAGGTACGATGCATGGATTTAGTGGATATAATCCAAACTGGGCAATCCATGAGGCTTTGCAGTAATGTTATGCCGAGATGTTTGTATAATGATGTTACAATAATTGTCCGAATCTAGGACTGTAAAACGAAGGTGATCCAATTGCGCCGAGGTATTTGACAGGGAGTTACACCCTCGAAACTGTTCACTAAAGCATCAGAGACGTCTTCAAGTATTCGATTGGACTGTATATGGGGTCAATGTTAACGACAAGAACATCTCACATATTTGATTTGCCTACAATATCGTCATCATTGCAGAGTCGCTAAAACAACGTACCGAAATGCTGCGTAGCCTAAGCAAGTCTTCCCGGCGTGACATGTCGGTCCTGATATGAACTTGGATAAGACTAAGGTCATATTCAACAGGTATGTCGGGTCGGGACCGTAGATGTTGGTTAATATGGGTTAAGTCGTACAGATCGCTAGTAACGACTATGAAAAGCCGATCGAGGGATTTGCTTAGGCTGGTCAACATTTGCCAACCTTCGTCATGTCTTTACGTCATATATACCGCAATGTTTGAAAAAGAAAGTTTTCAATCAATCTTCGTTGCAATATGGTGTCGAAACATGGAAACAGCAAGCTATTATTATTCATACGTATTAAACTATTTTTAAAAACAAAATGTCTGGTGTAAATTAATCTGGGATACATATTTGATACGGTATAAATAATATTTATCGCAGTGAAGGCCTTTACTAATAGTTTTTATATTATTATCGATATTTGCCTACATAAACCTTCAATTTGTTTTAAGAATTTACAACAGATAACATATAATTAATTTTAGCACCAAAAGTAACTGTCAACAGGTTTGTTGGCGGTCAGCGCACGTGCGAATTCTAAGAACATGTCACTTAAGCTGTCAATAGTACAATTGCATATTATTTATTTTTAAAGCTGATCTACTTTTGGTTAATGATACCGAAAATATAATCGCCTCTGAATAATCGCAATGATTGTGTGCTTATTTTAGATATTTAATTGTTCACGTTCGATTAAGAGCTCGTTTATTGTCTTTAAAATATCTTCCACTTTTTTATGTCAAAGGAAAAAACTTTTCGTCCCAATTATATAATCGTTTTTTTTTTAAGGTTTTATTGATCTTATAAAATAAAATGTAATGAAAACAATAGTTTGTGAAATTGCTTTATTATGACTATGATAACTTTTAATCAAAGTTACTACCAGGTAATTTACTACGGTCGTGCAATCTAGACAGTAATTTCCCCACAGAGTATAATATGAATTGTATATGCAAATTAAGCCTCTGATACCTTACTGCGTTACCTGACTTCAGTGCAACGTCTAGGGTAGTGTTTGCATTGTCTACCTAGTACTTATTAGAAAAATTATAATAATAAAATGATTGTATGTGAAAAATGTGTTGCCAAAACATAAAATAGTTTTTTTTTTTTTTATAAATTAATGAAACAATAGCGTACCGGTAGTATACTACTCTTTACTCTAATAATTTGTTTTTAATTACAATTGATCGATAAATTGTATTCAATAATCTTAAATCCTGCTCCTTGATAGGTTGAAGGTATAAAAATTCATTATTATAGTTGAGAATACTTGTACGTACCACGGTGACCTCACACAGCAAAAGCCCTACAAATAATCCTGTACGTACATTTCTCATACGTTTGCAATTACGTCCATAATAATCTTGAATGTCTGAAGCTGTGAATATGACCATCAGAAATAGATGATAATAACTCGCTCCTCGCCGTCAGTTATTTTAGTAATTATTTCTATTATCGATATAACGGTACTTATTTCAAGGCATGTGTTATTTCATATGTGGTATTAAACTCTTTTGAACTTTTATTATTGCACGTGTTAATGTATACGATATATTTTGAGGATTGTTATTTTTCTTTAGTTAGCTGTCTCGTTGGTTCTGTGGCTTGTCAGCTGTAACTCGATAGGTGGTAGGTTTAAATCTGATCTCGGATTATAAATTGGTGGTAGAACTTTGTGAAAGCTCGCCTGGGTTGGTACCACTTATCAGATATTCTACCGCCTAACAGCAGTAGTCAGTATTGTTGGTGGCGCATTGGTGATGTAAGGAATTGTTAATATTTTTTATCGAACCATCTATGTCAAAGGGCGGTGGTGATCCCTTACCATCAAGTGGCTCATTTCCTCGTCTGCGTACGTATATTATAAAAAAATGCAAATTAATGGTAGTGCTGAAAGCTACTGACCCCTGAGCCAGTGCAACTACAGACACAGGGGACATAACATTTAAGTTCCCAAGGTTGGTGGCGCATTGGTGATGTAAGGAATGGTTAATATTTCTTACAGCGCCTTACGAGGCTTAACATCAGGTGGCCCATGTCCTCAAGTAAAGCTTATACTGCTAAACTCTTATCAATAATATTGTATTATTGACCCTCAGGATTATGCGTGGGATTAAAGTATTCACCTGTGCTTGTGAACTCAAACATATATGTATTTTGGCCTAAATCGGGATATAAAAGTCTGTATAACTTCAGGAATTTGAATTGCTAACCTACGGAAGCTCATTACAATATTTCGATTTATGATATTATGATAAATATGGCGTCAATACCAACCAGAGCTCGTGTATGTTCCAGATAGTATTGTTCCAATGGTAGCGAGAATCTCAATATCTATGTAATATATACATATATATGATAGTTATTCAGCAGAATTACGCGGTATGATATAATATATATTTTTTTTTATCAACTAATTAAAATTAGTCCAAAGTTTCAATTGTGCTTCTAAAACAAACTAATATATTTAATTTATGTTACCTGAAATTTATTTAAGTATTACAACAAAATTCACAGAAATTTTGCCTTTGTAAAAAAAAAATTGTACGAAATTTAGGGAGATGAAATAGTTTATGCGTTTGGCATTTTGTTCACTTTAAACAAAATTCATTTACTTACTGATTTTAGCTCGGACAAAGTCTTGTCCGATGGCGAAAGGTTAATCCAATATTTGTTTTAAATAGTTTTACTTACTTAGTAACTTTCATAGTCACTAACGACTGTAATGCACCATGTGATTGTTTTCACTCGTGTTATTATTTAGAACTAGCTGTGCCCGTGACTTCGCGCGCGTTTGAATTTAACAGAAAAGTTATTGTTCAGATCGCAGATTTTACTATAACTTAGTAATTCTACATTAGGCAGCTTTTGTGATATTAAGTCGCTGGTGGGAGGAACCCGACGTGACGGCAGCGCGAGGGTTGCGCGCGATACTAGACAGTATTTGGACATTGCAGCCTTTATTTTATATAATATATAAATCTAAAATAAAAGTAACCCTAAGTTACTCCTCATGACATCAGCAAACTACCAGTGATAGTCCCGTGAAAATCGATCCAGCCGTTCCGGATATTAGCCGGAACAAACAGACAGACATAAATTGGAAAATATTTTTTTTTTGGTTTACGTACCGTGTATTATTTTAATATTGCAGACACTCCAATCTCATTATATGAGTAGATACAGATTATTTAAACTTATTTTTTTAATTCACGCAGGATTTTAGAAAATTTAATTATTCTCAAACTTTGTTTATTTATTTCGTCGACTGTTATTTAATACATATTATATGTATAGCGTAAAACAACGTCGGTCCAACCGCGTGGCCTCACCTCACGTTTATATTTTTTATCTTTGTTACCTCAGAACATCACTTATGGGCTTACTTGGATAATTCTTCTTTTAAACACTCACGTCTGTTCTTGTTTAAATATGAAGAAAAAAAAATTGAAGTCAGTTATATTTTTAGTTAGTATTTTATATGATTTCTTCAATATAAACATTTTGTTTTGTTTGACATTCCCATGTACATGCAGAGCGACAATGATTGATAGTGACAGGCAGGCAGGGTGTGACAACGCTTAGTATAATTAGGACAATCGCTTTAAAGGGCAATCTTTTGATCCTTCTAAATAGAACGAAATTGAACCACTTGGTATACTAACTTATTCACAGAGTTGTATCTTTATATATATATTTTATGGTATACTTTGGCGGACGCAGAGCCGTCTCAAGCTATGCTGGGGCCCTTGGGAATCCTTGAATTTGGGGACCTTTTGGTAGATATTTACTACCATGTACAAATAATTTGTTTATAGCCAGGCCTTAAGTATAGTATCAAATAAACGGTGCGGTAATTTTCGTAAATTCGTAGGAATCTGATTGGTTGTACAATCTTATGGCTATTAATATATATGTTACGTTATTTCTTACAATTATATCACTTTCGAAAATATGCATTCAACATTCAATGTCGAATGCAAACGTGAAGACCAACCAAAAATCTGTCCGTTGCTAGATAACACTGTTTTATAAATATATATAACACACAAACAGAACAAAATAAATAATTAAGTACCTTACGATACGTTCTCAGAAATTGTAGCCTAATGAGGTTAATTCTCAGTTCAGTGCGGAGCTAACATGAGTCTTCTCTGATGTAATTTTACAAGTTTTGTTTTTGAGGCTCCTAAAACAATTCTTGGGTCCGGAGGCTGAATGAAATATGTATTTGTACATATTGGTTAAATATATCCGATGTATACGTCTCATATTTAGTAATTCTCTTATCTTTGTCGGTTAAAACCTTTTATTTTTCTGTTGATCATATTTTTGGGAACATTTCGGTACAGTCCACTAACAGTGGGACATTTTTTACACTGTTATATAACGAATATAACTTCTCTTACTGTATGCTTCTTTTATTACTTTTGATTCGTAGCCATATAAGACTATTTAGTTTACATATTTTTATCAATGATTTTTGTTTAAGTGTTTGGATACCACGCACTCCTCAATTATTCTACCGACAGGCAATATACCAGTTTGAATTCCTCAACCGTACCGATCAATCTCTTTCGTGTCTTCTTCATCCTACGTGACATTGGCGAAATAATCTGTGCCCTGTCAACAACTAAAAGCCATTAAACTAAGAATTGATTTGAATACCAGTTTGAAAGGTAAGTGAGTCAGTGCAATTTCAGGCACAGGACTATAACATCATAGATACCCAGACGGCTAAAGGCGTAAAGGTGCTTTAAATAACTGCTCTAAAAATATATTTCATCGAGAACTAGCGGAATACTAATGTGACCGATTCTAAAAAAAAACAAATTACTATTAACTAAATACCCTTAAATCATAATCCTGGTTAGAGTAAAACTTTAACAGTTTCAGAAAATAAAATACCCTGAGCTGAACCACCGAATGAAACTAATAAAGGTTTATGTAATTTTGTAAATGCTTACAATTAACAATATAATAAAGACATAGTTAGGAATGGTTCACTTCGTACTTCCAACACTAGTTTGTCCTGGGCCTGAACTGTTTTGGTTGTGTTGGAATGGACATTCCATCACATGAAAGGAAATAGAGAGTACACTTGATTTTCGGCACAATGGAGTTATATTTAATTAATGATCAAGACCGTATATATAGGTATCATTACAGGACATGGTTGTCCTAATTTAATAATACAGCACGTTTTTAAAAATATTTAAAATGAGTTTTACGTTATAAAGGATATTGTCCAGATATATCTATCTGGCTATCTTTATGAGGTCACTAAGATTGCAGCAAAACAAATCCACCCTCAGTGTCGTCTTCTTGAGCAACTTGGTGCGCCCGTTGGGCACCGCCGGCACGACGGTTGATGTCTCCACCACACATATATATCTGCTGCGCAGATGGTTAGGCCGTAATCAGTTAGTAGGATATAACATATATCGTAGTCATGTTAATTTCGTTACATATCAAATAATCTTTTGAAGTCTCTCTTTATTTTATTGAAAAAAACCAGACATCCCAACATCCTCTGCTTTTTATAAATAGATTTATATATGTCTAGTTTTTATGTCAACCGTTTTAAATTCATCGCGTCGGACTGCGACCACTAACAATGCAAATATGCGCGTTATTTTGTACGTGGGTCGCATGATGTTTGAATAAAAGCAAAATTCTATTTAATCTAATGAAATACTTTTAATTGCTTATTTTAATCGCTTAATTGTGAAACAGGGCTGAAAGCCTACTTGAATAAAGTATATTTTGAATTACTTTTTTGTTATCCAGGAATACGACGCAAGGAGATCCCTTACTAAATTTTTTTACTAAGTACAGATGGTAGGTACTCTTTTCTCACTTCATTTCTCGGCATTTTGTCTATAATAAACTGTAATACATGTATTTCGAGGAGAGAGAACTAAATAAAATGGTTTTTTAATTAAAAAATATTTTCAATAGCATGTAGCAGCAATAGCGGTTGATTTGCTAGGATTTATTGAAGAGTTCCGTTTTCTGTCTCCGAAACCCAACATCAGATTTTAAATAAAATAAAAATGGGACCATGTCAGTCATAAACCTCTTTCAAACATAAAGAAAATTTTGCAAATCCTACTATATATGACAGAGTTATGCCGGAACATACAACATACAAAAAATATATAAACATCCAAATCGGAAACCTCCTCGTATAAAAATAAATCGAATTAGACGTGTGGGCAATCTGATACTAAACGGTCGCCTTAAACCAGAAATAGTGTCACTAACATTAAACCAACGCTCACACGATAAATATGCCATCAATTAGGGGAGCTGAGAAGATGTTACGTGTACATGGCTGTTAATTTAATTTCAGTGTATACATGGCTGTGTACATTACACTGTCTGTGCAATTATCTGTTCATGTGCTTCTGTGCTTAGCCCCAAATCTTTTTCTTATAAAGATACTTGACCACGTTTTTCTGTGGTTACGTTATGAATAATAATGTTGAATTATTTTGTATGACAATATTAAGTCAAAAATCTTCTCTGAAATACGCAGAATATAATGCTACTTTCATATCAAAATGTTCAGCGGTCTTCTTGCCGATACGAAGACA
The DNA here is from genome assembly GCF_037043105.1 of Vanessa tameamea. Classification (NCBI taxonomy): domain Eukaryota; kingdom Metazoa; phylum Arthropoda; class Insecta; order Lepidoptera; family Nymphalidae; genus Vanessa; species Vanessa tameamea. The sequence goes on from NC_087333.1 coordinate 6,378,728, forward strand.
GAAGAAGATAAATAGCTGCCGTCCTAAGTTCATCCGGGTGTAATTAGAATTGTATTTACTGACCGATCACCACCTACTGGTTCCAATCTCCGAACAAAGATAATTTCATCGAATTCGGTAAAACCGCTCAGGAGGAGTTAAGTATCATACAAACGTACGGAGATTTGTATATATTTATTGTTTTGTTTGTATCTCCAGTCATTTTTTCCGTGGATTTGGTGTACTTTATATATAAGTCATATTACTAATGTTATTTATTTAATTTTACTCATCTTTAAGGAATCAATTCTGAGTGGCGACTTGGGCCAGAAGTGCCTACGCAAAGTTCAACATGACGCGTAGCAAATAACTGTACAACTTTAAGGTAGGCGTTAATATAATCTACTTAAGATTTATTTTATTTAGTACAAATTGGAATTAAAAATAGATACTGTATAAATCATGACCGCCGAGTGGTGGCAAGAATTCTAGTAGAATTTACCATCGCCATCCAGACTGTAAGGAACATTAATCTTGGGTTCATATTGTTTGTAAGACATTTCAGAATTTGATTTGCGTTCAATAAAATGTGTAATTGCTCCCAAAGATTTACTTTGTCAGTACATAAATATGAAATTTAATAACAGTAGATTTTTTTAATGTTACGTAATCTTGTCGTTAAAAGGTGATTTTATGGTTTATGATTTACGCTGATTAAAATATTCTGCGTAGGTACCACCCCATATACTAGATATTCTACCGCCAAATAACAGTACCCAGTATGGTTGTGTTCCAGTTTGAAGGGTGAGTAAGCCAGTATAACTACAGACACAGTGGACATAACATCGTAGTTTCCAAGGTAGGTGGAGCATTGGCGATGTAAGGATTGGTTAATGTTTCTTACAGCAATATTGTCTATGGGTGGTGATGCCCTAACCATCAGGTGGTCCAAATTAATGTACTTTTTGAATCATAAATAAAAACACATTAAAAAAAATGTAAAATCATTTAAAGGAATATCATGGGCTATTTTATTTCGTGTACGAAGTTCGGACGGGTAGCTATTTATACCAGATATGTACAACGAATTCATGCTGTAATAATCTTGCAAGAATTTAGGTTAATAAATGATAATATAAGTGTTCAGCTCGGTGTGGGTGTCACGCTTGTTGTGTGACTGTTTGTATGTGTGCCACATACACGTCATCCTACAATGGTACCGACATGTATGGAATGATAACATCGTTTTGTTGAGAGATTGGATTTGTTTTTACATTTTTACATTACATTACATTAACAGCCTGTAAATTTCCCACTGCTGGGCCAAGGCCTCCACTCGCTTTGAGGAGAAGGTTTGGAGCATTTTCCATCACGCTGCTCCAATGCGGGTTGGTGGAATACACATGTGGCAGAATTTCGTTGAAATTAGACACATGCAGGTTTCCTCACGATGTTTTCTTTCACCGTCGAGCACGAGATGAATTATAAACACAAATTAAGCACATTAAAATTCTGTGGTGCATGCCTGGGTTTGAACCCGAAATCATCGGTTAAGATGTACGAGTTCTAACCACTGGGCCATCTCGGCTCAAGTTTGTTTAGCCAAATCCAATCGAAGTAGTAGAGATAAATAAACTCTAGAGTTTTATTTTGGAATTGAAATTGGTAGGCGTACGACCAAATGAACCACCTGGTAGGCTCTAACGCCCAGAAACATCGGTGCTGTAAGAAATATTAATATTCTTGAATCGCCAATGCGCCACCAATATTGGGTATTCAGATGTTACCCGTGTCTGTAGTTATACTGCTAAACTCTCCTTTGAAACCGGAACACAACGATACTAAGCATTGTGGTTTGCCGTTAGAATACTTACCTACCCATACCTGCTTGTACAAAGCCTTACTACAAGTAAAATCGCGTAAATTTACAATCGATGAGATTTTGTAATAGTTTTACTGTACGCACAACAAATAGTTCTTGATTTCTATATAAGATTAGATTTATACTCAGATTTGATTTTCCACGTAATTGGAAACCTTAGTCCAAAGTCATTAGCACTCCTGGAGCCATGATCACGACAACCATCTCAAATGTTATATCTTGTTATTGTAAAAACACTGATTCACGCACGCTGTTGTAAGTCTGTTTGTGTAGGTACGACCCACTCATCAGATATTCTTCCACCAAGCAGCATTATCAAACTCATAATATTCTTCATTCGAGTAGGCTCATAAAAATACTATTATTATTATTACTCAGTATTGTTGATTCGGTACGAATGACGAGCGAAGCAGCGTAACTACGTCACATAACATCTTAGCTTCCTAGGTTGTTTGTTTATACACCACGTATTGGAGATGCCAGGAATGTTTGAAAATAATTACGGCGGCAAAGTCTATGGGCGGTGATTACTACTTACCATCAGGTCAGGTTTATATCGCACTGCTCGGCAGGCTTCCTCTCCTGTTTAAGGATATTATAAAGAAATAGTTTGGAATTTATAATTACATAACATAAACATAATCAGCCTGTCAATTTCCCACTGCTGGGCTAAGGCCTCTTCTCCCGTTGAGGAGAAGGTATGGAGCATATTCCACCACGCTGCTCCAATGCGGATTGGTGGAATACACATGTGGCAGAATTTCGTTGAAATTAGACACATGTAGGTTTCCTCACGATGTTTTTCTTCACCGCCGAGCACGAGATGAATTATAAACACAAATTAAGCACATGAAAACTCAGTGGTGCCTGCCTGGGTTTGAACCCGAAATCATCGGTTAAGATGCACGCGTTCTAACCACTGGGCCATCTCGGCTCATAATTAGCAATGCGCAAAAGTGAATTCAGTCACAGGTTTCCTTCCATCAAGGTTTGATTTGCATCCATAAGCATCGTCTATTTCATAAGTAATCTATACCCTATTCCAATGGAAGTAGGAGAAAAGATAAACAAACCTTAGATTACGTATTTCATGCGATTTGCTAATACCTCAGCTATATTGTGCACTACTGAGAGTTTATGATTAATATATCTTTATTTGTAATACAACACTATTACACTTAACTACTTATTTCCACTTTAATTTTACTTCCATAATTCCGACAACAGTTTCGTCGACGTTCAAAACGCAATTTTTTCGCAAACCCATAGTGAATATCATAGATTGATCAAACTCTCAATTATATCGCGTCTATTTGCTGTCAAATATTGTTTATTTGTCTTTTCTTCTTTTACGGTTGGAATAGAGTATAAGTAATAAGGCCCTCTTTCGAAAACCTAATTATAATTCTGGTCAGCTCGGCTTAACCTATAAATGTTGTTTGGGGTGTGATTAGTAAAACATGCCGTCTTCTTCTTTCAAATGTAAAATCAATAACGTCCGAAAGAGATAAATCTGTTTTTAACGAAACACCCGTTAAACAAGTAAGGCCGGTAGTGATTACAATCTTTTTGTATATAAGATAAGCAATTTAAGCGTAGAACAATAGGATACTGCTACAAATAAATTGTACTCTTTCCTTTAATGGATAGTTTGCTGTTATCAATAAATTAATATATTCGTGTAATGTCTAATCACGATTTATAATTTCACAAAACAAGAAGCTGAGAATAATTCGATTGTAAGTATTGATGAATTGATTTTAAGTGTATTTTTAATTTAACAGTGTTATAACGACGATACATCTTCTCTTCCTAGACACGCCCTAGTTTTCTTGTTCTTGTTTAGTTGTATTTCAATTAAATTTCATATAATTCTCAGGCTCTTGCTGGTTCTTCTCGATATAGTCTACATTTTAGAACGTTTGTAGTTTTATATATAATAAAATATTATCACACGACGATTCAAAGTTGCTTTTAGGATTAGGAGCCTACTTAAATAAATGATATTTTGAGTAATTACTTTGTATGTATATTAACAAGATTGGGTAATATCTATTTAGTACAGCATCTAAGTACCTATATCCGAAAAGGCGAAAAAATAATGCTTTGGTAAGGGTACGAATTATATTAAATATATCGTTTTCCGTCTCGCATTTTTAAATTTGGACCGATAATTATTGTTTAAATATTGAAAAATATCCAGTGTTTAATCGTTTTTATAAATCAGAAGAAAAAAATAGATTTTTAATGATACTTTTTTTTTAATAAATTTTTGAAGTTGCATTTTTGACTTATTTTGAAAAAATCTAAAAAACGCGATAACTCAAAAATGGTTCACTTTTGCATGTGGGGGTTAAAATTATCGCAAATAGTCACCCCTATCACCTAACGGGATTACGTCTAATTACCAATAACCCTGTATATATTTGCGTTAGCCTAATGGTTGGTATGAGCTTTTCTTACTTTAGCTGTTAGGGGGAGAGTCGGGCTAAACACTACTAAAATTTTGCTTCCGTAATAGTTGAATGGTCCCCATTCGTCACATCGCCGATGCGCCTCCAACCATGGGAACGAATATTTTATGTCCCTTGTGCCTGTTGTCACATTGGTTCACTCACTTTTAAACCAGAACTCAACTATACTAAGTATTTCTGTATGAGTGGGTGGTACCTACCCAGACAGACTTGAACAATACCCTATCACCATGGGAAGATGTACCATTTCATAATATAATTGGAACACTAAAAATTATATTACGACTAAATTTAAGACATCGTCCTGATCAACCAGCAACGAAAATATTTGTAAATATTTGATTTTGTCGGATAATTTATAAAGTTAAAAGTTTTGTGTTTTTTCTTACCAAGTTTATTAACTCCTGACGATCTGTTTGATACTTTTATCTATTAAGTTTAAAGTAATATTGTTTCAAGCGCTTTACTTTTTCAGTTTATTTAAAAAGTTGAAGCGAAAGCGCTTTAATAATAATTCACAGCGAAATTAAAACTGCTGTGTTATGGTGAAAACTTAATTTACATTCCTGGGTTAACTGAATATCTTATTATATAATAGATATATTGTTGGAATAAGAATATTGATGGTCTGTACGTATCGAAAATATATGAAAAACTTAAAAACAAAATTAATAAAAATAAATTAATCCTTTATTTATGTCACTGTTAGACGGACTGGCAAATGGGCCACCGGATAAATAGTGGTCACCAATGCCCATACAACTGACCATAGACATACGGCACTGTGACAAATATTAATCTTTTCTCATAACACCAATGCGTCACAAACCTTGGGACCAACATACACAAAGCCCCACTCTCGCCAATTCTCTGCATAATATTTTTTTTATATTGAAAATAAACTCAAAATAAAATTTAATATTCTGAATAAAAGTTGAATCTTCCACTTCTGGGCGATCACCTCCACTCCTTTGATAGTTTATTCCGCCAAGCTGCTTCAATGCTGACACGTGACATTTCCCTCCGACACATGAAGGTTTCCTTACGATATTTTCTTACACAGCCGAGCGTTATAATTACATTTTAGGTCGAGAATTATAATTACAAATTAAATTGAATATTAATTCAAGTAACTTTGAATTTTCATGTAATTAATTGCTTTTTTATATACAAGAAAATGCTTGTAAATAGCACACGATTTCAGTTTGTGCTTAATGTTATTGTTCTCGCATTCCTTCACTGAAACAGTTAGCTGACTAAAATCTTTATTTGGCCTATTAAAAAAAATAAAACTCATGTCAGAAAAACATTGATAAATAAGGCATATTACTCAATACAATATTATATGACGACCTCCGTAGTCGAGTAGTGTGTACACCGATTTTCATGGGCACGCCACTCCGAGGTCCCGGGTTCGATTCCCGGCCGAGTCGATGTAGAAACAGTTCATTAGTTTCCTATGTTGTCTTGGGTCTGTGTGCTTGTGGTACCGTCGTTAATTCTGATTTTCCATAACACAAGTGCTTTAGCTACTTACATTGGGATCAGAGTAATGTGTGTGATGTTGTCCAATATTTATTATTATTATTATTAAATATAAAAGATAAGAGCTTGGAGTATTTTTTATTTCTAGATAAGATATATAAATATTGAATTGTTCTTTACTGACATACACTGTTATTAAAATGGTTGAAAAGAGTGACTACTGAGTTTCTTGGCGGTTCTTCTCGGTGGAGTCTACTTTCCGAACCGGTGGTAAGTTTACATTTAATTCAATATTGTATGACTATTCAAAAGCGTTTTTACGAACCTACTCGAATAAAAAATAAAAATTTTGATTTTAAACCCAAAATAGTTTAGTGGCTAGCAAAGGTGAATCATAAACGACAATTGCGGGTTCCAACCTGAAAAAACTTTATTGAATTTCGTTTATGAATTAAATATATTTATCTAGTTATATAAAATATATATATTTATTTATTTAACATTCCCATGTTAAATAAATAAAAATATATATTTTTTAGACCTTTTACCCTCAAAAGCTAAGTTAAGCTAGGCTCGTTTGTAGAGGGGTACATGTCAGTCACCTCCTCGTGGTGTACCCTGGGCAACGGGGCCGGCTTGAGCTTGCTCGTCGGCCACGGCTAAGACTGGCGGGAGGGATGCCGCGGGGCCGCTCCTGGTACGTCCCTGATCGGCGTCAGGGCGAACCATGTGAGTGGCCTCGTTGGCTAGGAGGGAGTGGGAGGGCTCGCTACTCGAGCCTCCCAGGTGTTTTACACCGGCGGTCAGCGGCGGAGCCTACCATCTTATCCGCCGCAGGGCGTCAGCTTCGTTGACGCCCAGCCTCCAGTGGCGGACTCGGGGGAGTTCGTCACATTCCCACATGGAGGATGAGGGGGAAGGCGCGCACTAGGCGCGCTTTCCATGGATATTCAGCCGCCTTACGGCGGCTGCCGCTGGTGGGGTCGCGGTTGCATGCCCTTGGCGATCCCGTGGCCTCACCACTCGGCGGCATGGTGGAAACCCGAGGATGGTTTTAGTGGGTAGGACAGGGCATCTGCCCTGGCACGGGGCATTAGGCCCCGGTTGAGTCCCACATACCCGTCCCGGTCCCCCGACCGGGCGGCATGCGTAAATGTATTTCCTCCTCGTTAAACAAAAAAAAAAAAAAAAAGGCTCGTTTGTAGAATGTAGTAATACCTACTTTCGAAATTATAATATTAGTATCAATTTGTGTTATTCTTATTAAAGATTACTTTAACTAGCTTTTACTTGTGGTACGTCCATCGGTCTGGTGGGAGAGCTTTGTGCTTTTATGTATTATCGGTTTGCTATTGGTTTATACAGTGTCAGTTTCTGGACGGTGACCACATACCATTAGGCAACTTTCTCCTCTTTTTATTGTATATATAGTCAAAAATGAGCACAGATTCCTATCACTAGTAATAGGCCTCCATGATCTTTACTACAACGTATTGAAATATTAAATAATTCCGACGAATTTCGTATTATTTTGATATTATTATTTACTAACTGAACCCGCGGCGTGACCCGCGCGAAATTATAAAACTGTATAGCACACAAACAGTCAACCCCTTTTTAACAAACATCCTTAAAAAAATCCGAACCCTATTTCCAGACCAAATTTTATCGTAATCGTTTCAGTGGTTCAATCATAAAGAGGTAACAGACTGAGTTACTTTCGTATATATAATTTTCCAACGAACGAAAATATACAAACTAACTACAAGCATATTGTATGGTCACACTTTTTTTTTTACAGTAAAAATTTAAAAAAATACTTTGAATCTTCGACCTTCGTGTACGAACTACATTTCTTAACTTTAATATCTAATACTAATATATAAATATAGAAGACAAAGTTATACGACCAATAAAACTTCAAACGACTCTATTTTTGCAAGGGCTCATTGTTAAATATTTAAACTGTTCACCAGTTATAATACGGTATTTACGTAAAATATCTTGATACCCATATCGTAGAATTTATTATTAATAGGTCTCCTATGAGAGGTCTTCGTCCAATAGTATACATAAGAACACTGGCTGATGATAATTATTAATTATGCTGTATATTAAACTGCGTGTATTCAATGCAACTATAATAAAAATGTAAATTAAAAAAAAACCAATCAAAGTTTCTCTTAATAGAAATTATTATAAAAAACTCCTTCCGTTTCACCATATTTCGTGATATATTTATTATCGAAATATAGTATTTATTTTTATTAAAATTATAACATAATTAATATTTATATACATCTACTGTACTTTTTTTATATAGACAAAAACATTTTTTGTAGTAGAATAAATCATCCGAACAACCTGTAGGCAAGCGTTGTCAATGTATTGATTTATTTTGATCACATCTGCGCTTATCTCGCTACCGGACATTATTGTAAAACAAATAATACAATGTTATCATTATGTCCGTCTTGTAGTCTATTGTGACCGACGACCTTCACGTATAAGTGGTACTCACTCTTCAGAATGCTGGGAGACACTATCCTTGTCCTTATGAGCTTGGCCTGAGCTGCAGGAATTGCCCATGACTTCGCCGGACCGGCCACCACCTTTTCACTACCACATACGTCCAAAAACCGCACTAGACACAGTGTAATTTATGAAAACAAACGAACGAACATTCTATCATTGTTTAGCATCGCCCGGCTACGATCGTCGAGCGGTAAATTTTAATTCGAGTGACACGTCCAACCGCACCGAGTCCCCGAACGCGAATAAATCGATGCGCGTTTTCTCGTCTCCCCCTCCGCAGTTTCCGCGCGCGCGTCATTTTCACGCTTTTCACGTTCAATCGTTGAAAGCTTTAAGACCAAAGAGTTTTTATATATTTGCCAAATAATTTTAACTAATCAGCATTTATTTGTTAATTTAATTTTATTAATGTTATGTTTGAAACAAAACTCAATACGTTTTATAGTTTTTTATTTTATTTTATAAACATACATAAATACTGAAAATAATTATCTTTTTTTTTAAATTTATTCGTTAATAAAAAGTATGTTTATACTTTTATGTTAATATCATAATAAATATTTATAAATTATAAATACTAAGAGTTGTATACGCTATGGGTGTGGAAGGAGCTTTAAATTTAAACATCATAAATCATCTGTGGCAATCAAACTGGCAGCCGAGGGGACAGCCGCCATCGTTTAAATTCGGAATTCTTAAAAATAAAACGCTGTTTTTGCTTGTTTCCAGCTGTCGTATCTCAACAAGTGCCTTACAGTATTACATTTATATCATTAGATTATGTGTATTAAACAATATATTTTAAGTATATTATACTTTTTCTAGTATTTAATATAATGCCTAGGTGTTATTTGAACTCTGTGCGTCCTCGTCAAGGATCCTTTACACATGAAACAGGTGCTTTTTACATGAAAACTTGCCTTTACATATATTTTATAAAAATTTTTTTGTTATTATATTTTTCATATAAAAAAATTATTTTATTTTTAGACCCAAAATTAATTATAGTTGTTGTTTTAAAGATGATTATTAAAATTAATTAAAACTAGTGTATACAATTTATTTATTATAGACACAGCGATCGTGTACGGCAAATATATTTTATTTTAGAATATATTTAAGGTAAGTGCCATTTATATAGTTGTAAAAAAAAGCGTAATATTGTCTGTATGATACTTTGCTTTATAATTGTAATTTTGTTTTTGTTTTAAGACGAGTTTCGTTTATTATATTTCTTATATTATTATATTATATTTCTATTATTATTTAAATGGTATGTTTTAACATTTAGTAATAAGATGGCGGTCGGACAAATGGATCACCTGATGGTAAGTAGTAACTTCGCCCTTAGACTTGGGCTAGCATAAGAAATATTATTTATTTATACAAAGCGCCACCTACTTTAGGAGGATGTGTCCCCTGTGGGTAACTACAGAAGTTAGACATCGTCAATGCACCACCAATCATGGAATGAATATGTTAAGTCAATTACCCTTAAAACCGAAACCCTACAATACTAAATATTGCTACTTGATGGCAAATATCTGATGAGTATTGTTTTTATTATTATTTTATCAAATTTCATACTTTGTTTATATAGTTCAGAACTTAACAAGTTTGTCCAATCACAACACTAGCTCGATGTAGCCGTAACTTAATAGTGCATTAACAAAAATATATATTTTCAGAAGATACAAAGACGCCACGTGTCCCAAAACTTCAAAATAAGAAACAGAAAACTTTATTAAAAATTAACGAAACGATATACCACGACAAAGTACCGATCTCTACACGATTCTACCTTCAGTTATTAAAGAAAAGCCAGTTCATACAACACTTCATAGACACTGAATGTTACGATTACGCTTTGGAAAACGAAAAACCGGTAAATAATCCCGAACCGAAAAAAACGACGGCGAAACGCGACGAAAAGATTTACAACCTACGATCCAACGAGGCGAAGACCGAACGGAAGATTTTCACTGAAAAAAAAACAAGACGTTACAAGCGTACGAAACAAGCACCTTTGCCACAGAGGAATGATTTAAAAAAAGATAAAAAATCACCCTTGGCGCCGATCATCGAAGAGATTAAGAATCGAGAACTCAAAGCGAAACCGGTCAAAGGTTCGGAAATCGACAAAATTGCCGAGAAATTGAAAAGTTTGGTCGAAAATAATGCAGATGAGAAACTTAACAAGGAACTACTGTTCTGTAAGGAATCGTTCGACAAGGAAAACGTGGAATGTCAGATTACTGAAGGTGTAAAACTAAATTTGGTCGATAAAGGTGAGTTCGGAAGACATTTTAAAACTCGTATAAATTTACTATTGAATAGAGTATTAATATATTTGTATGATGTAATCTATGTATATACGTATATAAAAGCGCTAAATAACACTGACTGATTAATCACGAAATCTCAGAACCAATAACGCGTAGAAACTTGAAATTAGATGTAGACATCCGCTCAGAACGGATTTTGAATCACCAAATTTACAGAGCACTTCGAATAGAATGCAATATTACCCGCTTAAGTTGAGCAACGGTCTGTTCCAATTTGAAGGGTGAGTGAGCCAGTGTAACTACAAGTAAAAGGAGTATGATATCTTAGTTCCCAAGGCTTGTGGCGGATTGATGTTATAAGGAATGGTCAATAGTTTTAACAGTGCTAGTATTGTTGTGCAGTGGTGACTGTTTACCATCAAGTCGCTCCTTTGTCAGTCTACCTGCATATAAAAAAAACTAAAAATTATCTATATCTAGAAGAATGTCCAAAATTCCGCGATTGGGAGCCACGTCCGCGAGCCAGTCACGTGTGCTCGTACTGCGGCAAAGGTTTCGACAGGCCCTGGGTGCTGAAGGGACATCTCCGCCTCCACACTGGGGAGCGGCCCTTCCCTTGTCCCCATCCGCACTGCGGCAGGACCTTCGCGGACCGGTGAGTATATTACAATTCACAATAGGTCACAATATATGCCTTACTGTGTTAAAGTTTAACGTTCTAGCTTAATCTTGTATTTTTGGTATATGGGATGTTCGTCAACCGGTAGACAATGGTCATGATTACGGTAAATCTCAAAGACCAGGCGGCACTGTGTGTGTGTGCAAACACAGGCTCACTCTCTATGCCCTTGCTCTTATAGCCAGGCGGGAAAGCAATCCGACAACCGTGAAAAGAGTGTAGAGTGATGAGTCTCATAATAATACGTTCAGTAGTTTTTACATGACGTGTACTTTATTCCAAACACAAGAGGAGAAAAGCCAAATATATTTGACGGCAAATTGACGCGATGTCATTGGTGGGCTTGCTTAATCTATGATATTCACTATGGATTTGCGAAAAAATTGCGTTTTGAACGTCGACGAAACTGTTATCGGAATTTTGGAAGTAAAATTAAAGTGGAAATAAGTAGTTAAGTGTAATAGTGTTGTATTACAAATAAAGATATATTAATCATAAACTCTCAGTGGTGCACAATATAGCTGAGTTATTAGCAAATCGCATGAAATACGTAAATCTAAGGTTTGTTTATCTTTTTTCCTACTTCGATTGGAATAGACTGTTTATAGAGAAGACTAAATTTCTAACTAGATTGGGTTGTCGTAGGTATTAGGTATAAAAAAGTTAATATGACCTGTGAGCTTCATTGGATTCAAGCTTTAGTACAAAATTATAACGGACCGAAAGACAGACGGACATATTTTCACATTAGCATTAGCAGCCTGTAAGTTTCCCACTGCTGGGCTAAGGCCTCCTCTCCCTTTGAGGAGAAGGTTTTTGGAGCATATTCCACCACGCTGCTCCAATGCGAGTTGGCGGAATACACAAATGGCAGAATTTCGTTGAAATTAGACACATGCAAGTTTCCTCACGATGTTTTCCTTCATCGCCGAGCACGAGATGAATTATAAACACAAATAAAGCACATGAAAGTTCAGTGGTGCCTGGCTGTCGTGGCTGTGCCTGAACCCGAAATCATCGGTTAAGATGCACGCGTTTTAACCACTGGGCCATCTCAGCTCTCAAACAATATATTCCTCTACAAATGTCGCTACGATTCAGAACAAATGTTTGTATGAATGTCTGGTTTCCAAGCAGGATATATTAAATCAGACTACCTCGACAGTGAGATTTAGACAAAATGGATACATTTTACTAATATGATATATTTAACAGTCCTATTAAATAAATAAAAATAGTACGTGAAAATAAAAATAAAACAGAATTCCGTCAATAATTTGTTCCAGTCGTTCATTACACTACGATAGAAAAACATTTATATGAATCAGTTTTAAATTATTTACAAAACATTAATTACTCCAATAATTATAATTTTAATTTAGTATGCTTGAACTATGTCATACTATATCACCAACGGATGCACAATGAAAGCCTCGGGGGTGAAACCGACTCGTATACCGTTACGGCGAACGGCATGAATCTCTCTTAAGCCGTATAATAATAAAAATATAACAAATTCAGTTATATTTTTTTTTTAAATTAATAATATATATTTCAATATAAGTCCAATCATAGCAATAAATAGTATATCTAATTCGTTCTATTAAGATGTTGCGTTTAAATTATGCTCTAGAACAAGAAACATTTGACGATTTTGAGTAATTCATTCCTTCAGCAAGAAGTTTAGTATATAGTGGTCGTCACCAATTAAACTACAGGTTAACTTAACAAAAGTGTACTCAACTTTAAAAGTATCGAGATGAACGCTAACAGATGCCCAATTAAACATAATGGAGTCATAGACTGATACACTTGTTAGTTTTTGAAAACTAAATTTAATTGCATCTCATCTAGATCTCTATCGCGGTAAGTACAATAGTATAGGAGATCATGCAGTTTTGATCTCCTAAAACTACGTGATCTCCCATACTGCGAGTGAGTAGTGAGTAGAGCGTGTGGCGGCGCAGGTCCAACCTGCGCGCGCACCAGCGCACGCGCGGCCACCACACGTGGCAGTGGCGCTGCTCGCACTGCGGGAAGGCGTTCAGCCAGCACCGCTACCTGGAGCGCCACCGGGCCGACGCGTGCCGGAAGTACAAGTAAGGGGGACCTTTGCGAATAGTTAAAAAGGAGTAATTGTCTATGGGATCATGTCTGATTGGATTTTTGCCTTTTTGATGATGGGACTTTTTGCAATGTGTAGGTTACTCAAAATATGTACCGGTCATAATTCTACCGCAAGAAGAGTTTAACTACAGACGCAAGGGACATAATATCTTAATTCCCAAGATTGATGGCACATTGGCGCTGTAAGGAATTTTTTACGGTGCCAATATATATGGGATGTGGTGACCACTTATCATCAGGTGGCTCATAGGCTAGTCCGCCCCACTATCATAAATTAAAATATTGTTTCTATTTTAGAAATATTTACCACAATATTAACGCATTCAAGCAAGCAATCTCTTCAGATTTTTACTATAAAGCATTTAAAATTTTTAAGTATTTTTTTTCTTTATTCAAGGATGCACTCTAGAAGTTCTCACGTATCCTGCACTTTGAAAATATCGGAAGTTCCACAGCCGGTGCCGTTGTATGGGTTCATTTGTCACAACAAAACCATAGACAAGCCCGAGGCAACTGAAATGTCGTACGAAGAAGGTCCGATAGACCTCTCTATGAAAAAATCAAGAGAAGATTGCTTAACCGCAAAAGTTTAAATGTATTTTTTTTGTATTCCTGCATGTTAATAAGAATAAAATGTTTATTTTAAATATTGAAATGAAATATCTTGGTTTTGTACTTTTTCCCGTTGCTTCTGTCTGTAACTGATATTATTATATTTATATAATTAGCATGTCCACTAAGCAATATTCTGAGTGAGTCAGTGTCAGCACAAGGGACATAACATCTTTCCCAAGGTTGGTGGCGCATTGGCGATGGTTAATTTCTTACAGAGCCAATGTCTATGGGGGGTGGTGACCACTTTCCATCAGGTGTCCCATTTTGCCAGTCTGTCTACATATTATAATTAAAAAGCAATGTCCTTGCAAATTCGGGTTGATTTAATTAAAATATTAAAAAAAAAAATGCAATTTGTATTAGGAGTTAACTTTCGAGTTTCAATTCTCTTCAGATTGATCTAAGCCCACTATGAGAGCCACAAAATCCTGTAGGTAACCGCACACACAGCGGGATAGCTCCTGTTAGCAGTCAGAAGTCGGTCTAGAGAACTCGATAATGGCCGTCGTGGCTAAATTCTGTTATAACCACTAGGAGACAGTAAGTAACTTACTGTCATATATATAACGTAGGCAAATTTTACTTTTTACTTATAGGTGAAGTGACGATAAACGCAGAATGGCAGCGGATTTAAATTGAGAGTTCAATGTTCTGTTCAATTATAAAAGAGTATAATTTACTTGATATTTACGCAGCTTCTGATTACGTATAGATTATGTCCGAATTGAGACTCTGACGTCATATATAGATGACGTCATACGTATGAACCTCCTCTACTTTAGGCATTCTTCCATTCGCTCCAATGCGATGGAGTGGATTATTGGATATTTCTCATAAAAACAGATTCCTAGCTTTAAAGAAACGCTCCAGAAAAATACCATCGGTTGCCCTTTGTTTATTAATATTTACTTAATTTAATTAATTAAAATTCGGATCGGATTTCAATCCATCGATAATTACATATCTAGGTATGAGAAATAAAACATATTTTTTTATTTAAAAAACTATATTAAGCTAATAAGGATATACAAAATTTTCCTTTGTCGACGTTACAATAATTTAAATAAATATATCTTTACAGCTTAAAACTATACGTCAATAATATTGAACTCTCATAAATAATAAATATATGTAAGAAACATTACATTAGTATTACGAATGATAAAAGTTGAGTAAAAATGGTTATCACAAAAGCTATGACACAGTGTTGCCAGCTTCAGTTTGAGATACACAAGGCTGGCAACACAGAACACAATAAAGCTACACATAGACGTTAAGGCTTTTAACAAAAAAGTCAAAAACTTTATTACAAGCTTTGTCGGTTTAATTAATGTAATTTATCGGTATATACTCGACAAGTTTAGTCTTCGACGAGAATTCTACAACCGCTCTATTATATGAACTATAGTTTTACCGTAACATGCCGAGAAAACTTCGACAAATTTCGTAAGATAAATCTAAATAAGATAATTACTTTTTGTAATAAAATGAAAAAGATCTTCAACGTCGTTATGGCATCAGTTAATTGACGTCATAATGGGTTTATATATATTAACAAGATATACTCTTTGAACATTTCTTTGGAAACGTTAACATGAATCAAACAATACAAGACAATCTTATTGTTAATACTAAAAATAAAAATAACGGATCCTCGCAACGGCAATAGTCTTGATAAATTAAGTCAATAAAATGGAGTCTACACTGGAGATCGAACCGCTGATACGGTTCGGCGGCCATTTTGTCGGAGGTTTCTTGGGAAACCTCGTCGTGGGCATTAAACATGCAACTTCTTTTGGCAGTGAGTAGATATGATGTTACCAGGCAACTGAATGCGTCACGGGCCTCCCGCCGACGAGTCAACGGGTACGAGCGGACGCAAGTCACTATGATTCTTTTAAAATAACGCCACTACACCTAGACACCAGACTATGTCCACGGAATTAACGTGTAGACTCCTTGAAACCAACGAACGAATTAATGACTCTTTACATGGCATCAAAATTTTAGTACGGAACGGTCGTTTTCACACTATTTTAAGTTTATATTAAATTAAAATAATTGTAAGCGAGATATTTAGGAATAAATGAGCTGTGACGCGACAAACCTGGTTGAAAGGAAGATGGTTTTGTTTATATATTATGTATTCAATAACAGACACAATGAAATAAATTGCCAACCTTTGAGAATAATTAAATGAAAAGAAATAAAACTGTTTTTTTTATTTTTTAATAAATATTGGACAACATCACATACATTACTCTGATCCCAATGTAATTAGCTAAAGCACTGGTGTTATGGAAAATCAGAAGTAACGACGGTACCACAAAGAGCCAGACCCAAGACAACGTAGAAAACTAATGAACTTTTTCTACATCGACTCGGCCGGGAATCGAACCCGGGGCCTCGAAGTGGCGTACCCGTGAAAACCGGTGTACACACTACTCGACCACGGAGGTCGTCGATTAAAAAATGTTATCACAAATAAATGAAAAAGATAAAAGAAATAGAGAGGGAAGGTCACCTGGAGGTCACCCGGAGGTTACGTGCCTCCACTTTTGCCATCCATGACGACTTCTGCCAGTTCACTCTACTGTAAAGCCGCTTAAAAGAACTTCATTCCAAAAATACAATAATCAGATCGCTAACCTTTTTTCGCAGTATCCTCTTAGGTATTTATTTTAGAAGCCGTGGTGAAAAATTAAAAAATCCCCACTAACATTACCCTTCTGCTACGTAAACAATCATTACCCTCCTTTGCTGTGCAGTTAGTAAAGGTCTATGTGTAACTTCATATCACACGGGAATGTAGCGACATCAAAAACTTGTGCGATATTTTTTCAATCTTATTATAAATAAGGGATAAAATCCCTTGGCACTTAATTTTCTTTAGTATATTAGGATATAAATGTATATATGACTATATAGTATTCGAAGGACAGCAAAAGCTATATAAATATTACAGTGTCATATAAAGAAAGCCCGCATCTCATCTTCCACACGTTGGCCGGTGTGTTTGGCCAACGTTGGGCCAATGTTTACAAGTTGGCGTGTTGTTCATTGAACATTGGCCGTATGATGAAATGGATAAATAACTAATACAACCATTTAAAAAAAGCATTAAAATAATAATTATGAAGTTAATTCAATATCTTGTAAAAACATAACCTATTCCCTGGTTATTTAAGTACATTTTAGTTTGTATTAAAGATTAATAGCCTTAGTTATAAAAATGTTTATTTTAATAATGATTCATGTCTATCTGTTATTATTGATTTGACATTTGTAAGAAGAAAACATTGCTGTCTTCTAATCACCAAAAATTACTTTAGTGAATCAATATTTTGTACTTGTGGTCCAGTTTGAAGGAAAGAGACTGTGTAACTAAATTTGCAGGCGGCGATGGCGCGTTGGCCATGCAAGGAATCGCATACATTGTAGTACTAATGTATGGGTTTACCGATGGTTGAATTGTTTATGACGCGTAATTCAAAAGTATTCACTTGAAAAACATTTCAAAGTCACCTGTGACGTAAAAAGTTATTATTATGGAAACTTGTATCGACTTTAAAGGCTCGGTATTCGTAACTCGTAAACGATCGATTCAAATACAACAACGATTCGGTAAATACAGATACCGGATACTAATACTTAAAAATATTCAATTGTAACCGCAAGACCCGAATTTTCTCTATACGACAGTAGTATACGTACACACATTCACGCAATTTCATTTAAATAATCAAACAATAATTTAAAACGCTAACGTAAAACAACATGATTTAAATTTAAATAATAAATTGCAACATTCAATATCAAAATATTTAAAATGAAATTTTCTACATTTTTTAAAATTAAATTGTTATTTATAAAATTATAGTGGTAACACTGAGGTTACAGAGTAAAAAACACAATTAAAGTCCGACCGCTGAGAGAGTGCGTTGCTGACATCTGTTTATCGTGACTAGAGATGCTGTACGACCATAAACAGCGACCCAACGTTATACGCAATAAGGATTTTTTAAAATCTAATGTTAGTTGACGTTATTATATTTTACTAATTTATTTGGCCTTTGTCTCGTCTGGGTTGGTACCACTTTTTGGTTGGTTTACTTGGTGGCAGGGCTTTGTGAAATCCCGCCTGGGTAGGTCCCACCCCCTCATCAGATATTCTACCGCCAAACTGGAATACTTAGTATTGTTATGTTCCGGTTTGAAGGGTAAGTGAGCCAGTGTAACTACAGGCACAGGGATATAACATCTTAGCTCCCAAGGTTGGTGGCGCATTGGTGTGATGTAAGGAATGGTTATTATTTCTTACAGCTCCAATGTCTATGGGTGTTGGTGACCATCATTGGCCCGTCCACCTGCCTATTACATAAAAAAAAACATTCAATCGCCTAACAGCAATACTTGGTATACACGCGTTCCAGATAGGTGAGCACTCACCATGAGGCCCATCGGGCAGTCTACCTACCTAATACAATAACTTTAATTAAATCAAAAGCAAAATCAAAAACTCGATCAGAAACGGAAACGCATCTCTCAGCAGCCGGAAATTAATAATGAGATCTTAATTTCTGTATGCGTGTGAAAATATACTTATTTTTACAATTTCAATATCGAATGACTAGTCATTTTCCAAAATAAATATATTGCTAATAGTGCCTCGTGTGGGGGGCGGTAGCAAGAACCTCACAGCATCCTCAGGACTTGGCGTTCTCTGTAGCTGCTGTAAAAAAAACATAGATTCGGTATATTTCGAGTGTAATTACTGGTGAACATCATCAATGAATGAATAATAACATTAATTCCGTTTACTGAGGCGGAAAGCCGGTCGTTTTCACCCACCTTGGGAGAGAGACATGTCCAGCAGTGGATTGCGCTGCGATTGATTAATAAAGGCAGTGTTTTTACGACCTTAGTAACAAATGCTCTTTTTAATATTACATTAACTTAAAGGAACATTTAACATGCTTATAAAAATGTTTAAATTTTTCTCACATTTCTTAGAATAAGGACTCCCCTCAATCTGGGGCTATAGGTCCACCGGGGGTAGCAATCGTATGGTGGTGAACCAACCTACTATCAAAATCCACACAGGGATGGTATCAGATAGATCAGCCGCTACGTAAAACAGCTCGTAAATATCCCACGGCTGGGCAATCTCCTCTCGATGAGAAGATTTGAAGCTCATACCGGCTCGCTACTCCAAAGCCACTCGGTTGGTCGGCCGTAAGGCTGCCAAATACTTTATACACAGTAACAGAGTCAGGGGCAAGCGTTTGAATTAGGCGCTGGCACTCACATTACAAGGGCGGCGGCTCCCGGATGCCCTCGCTGTGGCGCGTGCGCCCCGCCATGTCGAGGATGGCCTTCGCCTCGGGGTTCGTGTCCAGCACGCTCAGGTCCCGCTCGTCCTGTAAGCCGTCAAGTTGGAGAATTCATTCGATTTGTTTAGACTGCGGGGCATGTCCATCAATCGTGAGTTATTCCACAGAAGAATCATATAAAACAATATTATATTCCAGTTAGAACGGTGAGTGTAATTACAGGCAATTAAGAGACTTTTGACCTTACCTTCCTAACTTAAAATTCTTGATCTTAATTTCGACTTCAATATTATACAATTCTGAATAAAATGAACACATTTCGTGACTATCTAGGGCAAATTATTTTAAGCACACACATAACGAGCACATGAAAGCACATAAAAATGCTAAGTGAATGTATAAACGAGTCTAATTCATTTCCAAAGTACCAGGGCACCATGAGCTATGTGGCCGTCTCTAGTTCCGGTAAGTCGTCGATAATTTGAGTTTTCCCAACCAACTTGAGAAAGTTTAGTTCTGATTTGTAAGCGGTGAGGACACTGTTGCATTCCGTTATGACTTCCGTTTCCTGGGAGGGAAAAGGGGGGATGATTAGGAAAAGGAGAAAGAGGTAATGAGTAGGTTTTTGTGAGGTGTAAGGCGAGTAAGAACTATTACTTTTTGTAATTTTGTTTTTAAGACAATTAAGAAAAAAATGAACGCGTGCGCTTGAGAAATAATAAGAGATAAGCTGCGTGTGTGTTCACCTCGTCCTTGTCGATGACGGGTTTATCCCCGACGCCCCACACTTCCAGACTGCGGATGCGGAAGGAGGGCTCCTTGCTGAGTCTCCGGTACCCGCGGTAGGTAGAGCACGACTCAGCGGACGAACCCTCGCCGAACGGCTCCGCATTCACCCAGATGCCGCCGAAATGGAACTGGCCACCCATCAGCTGAGGACGATACCATCAAAGTTACTGACCAGTCGAAAAGGGGAACCGATAACATTTTTAGATTATCGTATTGAATTTGGAAATATCTCGTCTAGATATACTTTACCGGATCCATAACATAAATAAGGACGTGCAAAGGGTCTACTAGTCCTTAAATATATTTAAACTTACATTTATCTTGAGTTACGGAAAAATATTTACACGACAGACGTCTTCCGTGTAATTCTTTTTAGACTATTAGCAACACCAAATACCGCAATAACTTAACTTAACCCAACATCAAATAAATTAATAAATAAGGTTTTATTGGTAACGAAAACACAGTTACACACAAAAATAAATAACACAAAAACGACTTAGACATAAAGACGAATCCAACAATTTTACTCCGCTTACTAACTAAACTGGTATTTATATTGGTTTGGCCAAATGGTTACCTCAGCTTTATGCTACAGTACGTTTATAATCAACGCTGAACCATCACTAATTTGATTAAGTAATCTATATTTAATTTTTTTTTATTCTGTACGGAACGATCTATCTTTCATTTTATAGAAAAGAAGCTCCGTGACATAATATTAATATTCTAACCGATAATTATCTAATATAAACTATTTCAACCATAAGAGGAGAAACGCCAAGTAAACCTCATTTGACAGCAAGTTGAGGCGATATCATTGGTCGAGAGCTTGCTTTATCTATGATATTCACTATGGATTTGGGGAAAAAATGCGTTTTGAACGTCGACGAAACTGTTATCGGAATTTTGGAAGTAAAATTAAAGTGGTAATAAGTAGTTAAGTGTAATAGTGTTGTATTACAAATAAAGATATATTAATCATAAACTCTCAGTAGTGCACAATATAGCTGAGTTATTAGCAAATCGCATGAAATACGTAAATCTAAGGTTTGTTTATCTTTTTTCCTACTTCGATTGGAATAGGCTGTACAAATAATCCAGTTTTTTAAGTCGAATTTCGTTACCATAAGTTCAATATTTAAGTCCTGATGGGAGAACAAAAAGACAGAGTTACTTTGACATTTATGATAATGATATCGTCATGATTTCGGCCACAGCTAAACTCAAGGGAGACTCTCTATTCCTTCCCTCTCATAATCCGATGAGACGTGAAATCCGAAGCTACCTTAAAGAGTTCAGGCGCAGAATTTTTCGGCAGAAAAACCCTGCATCTTTTTATCGACTCGACCTGAGGTTTGAACCTAGGGCCTCGCAATCTGAGACCTTATATCCAACCGCTAGACCAGCGAGCCAGTCGAATAGTTTGAATAATGTACTTACCAAACCATTGGGCAAGGTTTTCGTATGATGATTCATGTATTGGTAATGATCATTATAATTAGTGGCTGGGTAGATCCTCATTTTGGGTGCACAGGTGAACAGGAACGACTCGTCCGTGCCTGTGAAGTTGGGACCGAAGGCCCAGGGTGCGGGGGCGAAGCCTCCGAAGATGTAACCACTGGAATCTTCGATTATTATTATGGATGGACCTTGTTCTATGATACGACCTGGAAAAAAATTGTTTTAATAATTATTTCCGTATTTTTTTATATATAGACGGACGTGCAAATGGTAAGTGGTCACCACCGTCCATAAAAATTTTTCAAAAACAAAATATACTTTATTGAAGTAGGTTTTTACAAGCACTTTTGAAACAAAGTGTTATGTAAAGATTTTCTCATTTTAGTTATTAGATTAAATAATTGTTCTCTTTCTAGATAACTAATTTGGCCGGATAATCCATTAAAGTTGTTTAAGGGATGGTTAGTAAAACAATACTTTGTCTTTTTCTTTTGAATGTCAAACCAATGTTGCTAGACAGAGACAAACAGAGTTTAACTGATCATCCGCTAAACAACTTTTGTAACTAAAGCCTATATATTATATACAAATATATCTTTTTATACATAAATCTTGCGAACGTGTGTTTGACTAAACTCCTAAACGGATGGATCGATTTCGATAAAAATCAAAAAATAAAAATTGGGAGGATTTGAGTTCCTGAACGTTTTAGATTTTACCCGGTAGGTGGCGTTGGCATCAGGAAGTAAATAAAATTCATATTTATCCCGGACGAAGTCGGGCTAGGCAGCTAGTATTAATAGTAATAAATGAGAAGTCGTTTACTTATACAAAGTTGCACTTCGCAGTTTCACCTTTAATCGGATGTAAGGAAATAAGGGAAGTAACAGGCTGTAAATATCCCACTGCTGGGCTAAGGCCTCCTCTCACTTTAAGAAGACGGTTTGGATTTGTCCACCACGCTGCTCCAATGCGGGACCAATGAAATTAGACACATGCAGGAAACCTTAGGATGTTTTCCTTCACCGCCCAGCATTAGATAAATTATAAACTTGCCTGCCTGACTGAACTGAGTCATCTTGGCTCATTTTGATGTAACAAGATTTAATTACGCGTTCTTATTTCAAATATAAATACCAGTCATAGTTGAAAACGATTCCCCGTGTATGTGAGTCGAAAACAAGAAACGCCACTTGTGCTGGAACTGCTGCGGCAAGTGCGCGTTGATCCACACGATGTGGGACATGTCGATGAACGCGGGGTAGTCCGGCATCGGGTCCAGACCTGGGGGGGGACATCATTACTGGACCTATTGCAGCAGTGGAGTCGAGGTGACTTAAACTTATTTATTTCTTTATCTTTGTTTATATTCCCCTTTTTGAAGTTACACGTCTTTGAACTCGTGGCGTAGTGTACAGGGTGATTTGAAAACTACACGATGAAGTTGCTCGCTACGCCGCCATTTAAGTGTCAAGTCGCTCATATAGACAACTTAACGTCTATCTTATTTTACAATGCTTTTTTTATATTTACAAAAAGAAGAAATCACATTTATCATGTATGTATATGCCGAAATAGTACAACTTTTAACGCGCATACATAAGTGCTTGAATAAATCGGCATAGGCCTAATGACATTCTGCCACACATATACAATAAATGGCAACACTTGGCATATTACCAAATCTTTTGATTTTAATTGCCATATTAAATAAGAGTACGATATTTAAACAACAACAAAACTCGTATTATTGAGCAAAGACGATGCACTCTAACGGCGTATTATTTTCTTCGATAGGCTGACGAGCAAATTAGCCACCTGATGGTAAGTGGTCACCACCGCCCTGAGACAATGATGCTGTAACAAATATTAAACTTTCCTTACATCGTCAATGCACCACCAACTCCCTTGTGGCTGTAGTTACACTAGCTCACTCACCATTCAAACCGGAACACGCGACACCGAGGACTGCTCTTCTGATCTGACTGATCCGACTAATCTTTATCTATCTGGTATCTTTGAAAGCATGGAGAAAAATAATATTATAGAAGTAAATATTCGTACCGTCAGGTCCGGGCAGTAGGGAGGGCGCGGCTGGCGGCAGGGGGGTGGGACTCTCGTCACCCGCTCTTTTGTTGATTCCGTACAAATTCACGTACACCAACTCAGCCACTTGTTTCAATAGAATATTTGACTGAAGCCTGGAATCATAAAGTATCGTTCACGTGTGTATAGTCGAGATGGCCCAGTGGTTAGAACGCGTGCATCTTAACCGATGATTTCGAGTTCAAACCCAGGCAGGCACCACTGAATTTTCATGTGCTTAATTTGTGTTTATAATTCATCTTGTGCTCGGCGGTGAAGGAAAACATCGTGAGGAAACCTGCATGTGTCTAATTTCAACGAAATTCTGCCACATGTGTATTCCACCAACCCGCATTGGGGCAGCGTGGTGGAATATGCTCCATACCTTCTCCTCAACGGGAGAAGAGGCCTTAGCCCAGCAGTGGGAAATTTACAGGCTGATTATGTTATGTTATTATGTTCACGTGTATTTTTAAGGTGGATGTTACGTTTCTGTTGATCCAACGTGTAATGGGATTTTAAATATTACGAATGACACAGTATCGTCAATTACAAAACAGCTGTTATCTGATAAACACTGCATGTTGCTTCGTACTAGTTTTATCTACTGATTGCTTTGAAACTTTTTATATAACCTCATCTTAAACCTTACCATTTCGAAAGTTGTTGCGCCGTACAATGTTGAGGTGATTCCGTATCACCCCCAACGGACGCCGCAACGGCTTCCCCCAGGGCTTGCACGTGGGACGCTGTAGCTCTGAACCCCTTGTCTATCCATGTCCTCGCTCGTTTCGATGAGGACGATTTCACTATCTTTATATACGTCGACACGATGCTCTCACAATACTGTGGAGGGGAAGATTCGTTTATCATATAGCATAACCCGAAAGAGATTAGCCGCAGGGTTTTACGTCCACGACAGGAGACTGCAACTACTGCCAAATTCTAAGCTGTAAGCGACCACTAAACATTTTTTAAGGGAAAACTCAATAACTTCATAATAGCCCAACTTAGGGCCTGAACCATCGCGATCTGCGGTCGCCTAAGTAAGACATACAATGTCCTTCACGGCCCAGTCTAAAATAGAAATAGTCGCATCCGAAACCGACCAGGTGGACATCACAGTGGACAATACCGAAAGTGTATGTAGTCTAGACGAAACCTTCATTCACAAATCGTATCATCTAGTATTTAGTATCACAGTATTAAGCAAAGAGAATTCCTGCCGTCTGTACGCTTAGATCGATTAGGTTAGGTTTAAAGGATTTCATTCTCAAAAAGACAGCTTCACTTATGTGTGAACAGTATGACAAATTTAACGTAAAAAATATTCGCCTTATACGTACGTGGTTAACGGAATGGAATATAATTAAATCGCTGTATATAATTTAATCGCTACAAAAGTTGGTATTCTCTAAAATATATTTTGAGAGTTGAGACTTAAATCCGTTAAGTGAGTTTAAATTTTTTTATATGATATGGTAATTTGTTATAAAGTTGTGCTCCATCGAAAGTAATATTTTTTTTACTTAGTTTTTGATTAGTTTTTAATGCGGTTTCCATAAATAAACAGAGCGATTTAAGAGACTTATATGTATAATAAATAAGAGAAAAACCGAGAAATTTAATTTTCCTGGTCGGAAAAATAAAAGTGTTTTTATGTTTTTCTTTGACCTAGAAATCTATTAATACCCTTATTGAATACGTTTAAAGTTGAGACGAGTATTTAGTCAACTATAAACTTTTAATTATCGAAATATAATTTCAAGTAAATAAAATACTAGAACTTAAGAAATATTAAAACTTTTATAAGTGTATTTACTAAATGCAATAACTTACCTCTTTTAGCAGCTGGAAGGGTAGTTCGACATCCTCGTTGTAGTCCATGCCGAGGCAATTATATGTGACCATCATTCTTTCCTCAACTGTACCTGCAAACATTTTGACAAAGATATGATAACAAATTAAGAACGAATCTATACATATAATAGAATTGGAGAATCTGTTTGTAATGTTATAATAATCGCTTTCCACTAAATGCATATGTATGTCATCATCCTCCTTCCCTTATCCCAATTTACTTGGAGTCGGCGCAGCGTGTCCTCTTCTTCCATACTTCTCTGTCGGACGTCATCTCACAAGTAACATTCTTTCTAACCATATCGTCTTTCACACAATCCATCCATCGTTTCTTGGGTCGTCCCGTACCTCTATATCCATCCACATCCATTCTCAAAACCTTTCTCACAACATGGTCCTCATTCCTCCGCATAACGTGCCCATACCAAGGCAGTCGGTTTCCAGATAGCTTCTCGGTTACCGGTGCCACTTTCAAACATCCTCTTATGTACTCTTGTGTATGTATACGGTACATATACCAAAATAACATTTTTTACAATTTTTGTATGTCTGTCTGTTTTCAAACGATTAAAACGGTTTTTCTCGACTTTTTGTGTTCCTACAATTTTTTTATTTTTCGTTGATTTTCTCCCTAAAAATGCCGGAACTATTTCTAAAAAGTATCAGGAACTGTAGAATTCAGCTGTATGCCCTAAGATATCCTATTTATTTTTGATCTGCTGGGATATGATCTGCTACGGGAAGTTAGCAGATCATTTCGTCGATTAACTTTTTTTTAGGTAAAAACGCCAGAACTATTTCTAAAAACTATCAGGAACTATAGAACTCTTCTGCATGCAACAGAACTCAATGATCTGCTAAGTTCACACACATATATAATAAGGAGTAATTTAGACTACTTTTATTTTAGAATTATATATAAAATAAAAATAAAGTCACGCTGCATTGTCCAAATTAGTTAAATTCAAAGGCGCACGAAGTAGCGGGCACAGCTAGTATATAATAAGAAATGGTTTGACATGGGGTAGTACTTTTAATTTCCTAGCGTAATTAAAAAAGGTCTTCAATGACGAACACCCGCACGCAATCATGCAAGACAGACGTGATATGATTTTTTCTCGAACAAAGGCATCTGTTAGAGGGAAGTGGGTTGTTTGGATACTTTTTTATTTATTTATAGGACGACAGACAGGTCACCACAGATATACATTAGAGGTAGACCGTTAATAGCCCACAGCTGGGGAGAAAATCTACCACCTTCTCTTTTAACGGGGTAGGATTTTTCTCTAATGCTTTAATTTGAAGAAACTGATTTTTACAGTAACGTCACCAACAAATACGTGGAGTCTCCTCTGGTGGTAGAGCTGAATGCTAGTCATTAGGTACCACAGAGTTATGCTATAAGATGTTATGTCCACTGTGCCTGGAATTACACTGGCTCACTCGACCTATTATACCGGAACACAACATTACTAAATATTGCTGTTTGTCGGTAGAATATGTGATGAGTGACACTTACCACGAACATTGTAAACGTATAGTTCAGCGAATCTATTGAACTCAACGGTTGCTGTCTTCTGCTGTCCAGAACCGAATAAGAAATTGGTGAGATACTGCGCCAGCCTCGGATCTATTTGTGGACCCCAAAATTTCTGCAAATGTAAAAACAGAACTCAAAAAAAGAATATAGAAGTTCTAGAATATTCTAAAAAGTATAATGAACGCTTCCTACATCCTAATCCGCAGGGTTTACCTTAAATTATTGATATACGATGTATTACTATACTTGCAAATAACCGGTGTCTATTGATTTTACAAAAAAATTCTGTTAAATTTTATCGAATACAACTTGCGCTAAAATACGCTTCGTGCTCTTGTGTTCAACAATTACCATGGCGATTATTTGAACGGTACAGACGTTAGCTGCAATGCCATCTAGTGGCAAGTTTCATCAATGTGAAAAAAACACATCTATTTAACCGGACATACTACTGAGTCCATAGGACCCTGAGCCATTGGGTCAGAAACATATGACACTGTAGCTCTGTGCTACCGTTGAGGACACGCCCGGGTAAGGAGGCATGCCTCGAGGCCCGTACCCCGCTTGACCTAGGCCAAGCAGGAAGAACCCACATCATCATTAGTAATTTTTCTTGGTGATCACTCAAACGATGTCGAAGTCACAGAATCTCCAACTGATGTACCCCCATCAAGCATGTCAGACTACACTACGCCCATTAACGCATCAACTGCGTATCAGACTCGTATATAACGGTTTTAGTGATCATCCGCTAATCATATCCGAATTACGTTCTCTCAGTTGTTAAAAAATATTCTTTGTAATGAAGAGTATGAGACTGTCCACTGGACCATTCCGTCACCGACAGACACTGTCGCGAGAGATACACCACCAAAATATTGTCACCGACATCATTTTGGTAATGGTAGAAGACGGTGTAGTGTGCAGATCACTTAATTGTTAAGAACAACCATACACGCAGTAGCGGGCTAAGCCCGTCAGACGTCTGGGCGGCAAAGTTGAAAGAGCCCCCCCCCCCCCCAGCTTTAAAAAATAGTAGTTTTACAAGCTTTTTAGTTTTAATTAAGTTTATATTTGTGTATATAAATAAGTGTGTATGTTTATTTATTACCTTATTTATTATATATTTATTTTTTTATGTTTATGTGTCTCGTCTAGATGGCTGTAGAGAGTAACGTTTTGATCTTGATGAAATTTTGTAGGTACAAAGCACATTTTTAAAGTTTTGTTTAGGATTTGATCAGGGGAACGCGGATGCATTTGGGGGCCCACCGAGACTGGAGCACCGGGGCGAGCCGCCCCTTCCGCCCCCCTATTAGTCCGCCACTGCATACACGTAATACTTTCAACATTAAAATTATCAATTTTGATCTTGAGCTCAGCTTAACAGACATTAGTCAATCTTGTTCAATACAAATATTGTATTTCCGAAAAATATACTAAATTTGTGTCAAACTTTCATAATGTTTGGATAGTTTAGTCAGAATCATCTCGGTATATAGGCCACGCTGTCAAAGATTATTTACAAACGTGTTTTCATAAAGTTCATTGTTTATGTTCAGTTTTGATGGCGTACTAGTTTTATATTTAAAATTTGCTCTAAGATATTTCAGAACCTTCATAGTAACAGAATACCGCGAGTCTGGTTGTCGTCATAAAATAAATGTATACGGCTCTTTGTATACCTGGAAAAACCAGTTAGAACCGGTTTTAGCCCTTTATGGGGGTACATCTAGATTGTCTGTTAGCGTACGACTAAAACTATTACATTACCATCAAAACGGCTGCTGCTGAGATTATTTTAATCTTTCAATATATTTTGACCGGGAAAGTTCGGCTCAAAAATAACCTGCTTAGGCTTTAAAACGGGGTTAAACTCAATCGGCTTCACATACATTTAAAAACCTAGTATAAAGTATTTAATTATGAGTTGCATTTACTTACGGCTTCGTTTATTTATGAGTACCTACTTAGATATGATGTTTTTGGAACGTCATAGAAGGAAACGAAAAGCACATAAAGGTGTTCAACCTGCATGTCCAATATTAAGTCGTATCGGATTTACCCTTCTATTGGATTTTGTGTGTGTTTTTTTTAAGTTTGTCATTTTAGAAATTACCAAAAAACCATCAAAAAATTCATTAATATTATTACTTTCACGAATAATTTCACCAGATACTTAATATAAGAACAATAACCTAACTCGTCCTAAATCTCGATCCTTAAATATCAGAAAGTGATTTGCGTAATTCAACTATAATATTTAATAGATATACTCAATGCTTTCAACTACAAACTTTTCACATTTTTCATAATTGAAGTGCAATCATACAATGGAAACTTTGCTCAAAATTCACCATTAAAAAACACCCGGTAATAATATTTTATCAATTTAAATATAAAAGCATTGCACTTATCAAAAGCATTCCAATTTAAATTGATTAACAAAATAAAACCAAGTCGAAATTCGCACGCGCAAATATTTACGTCAAAGGCGTGGTTTTCTTCAATCTTAGTCCATAACAATGGATTATCTGCATTTCAGTCTATGGCCACGAAACTTGGGATAATATATGGATTGAGGCAATTCAGGGATTGTAGGAAAATTGTAACCATTTTTACGAAAGACGCCACACATATGCACTGAAGATTGACGCCAGTTGACGAATGTTGTTCAAAAAAACAATCAAAAACTTAGAATATCAAATTAAACTCAGAGTCAAGTACGATTCTAATTATTATTAGGATTTAAATTAAAAAATATTTTAGGAGCAGGTCGTAAATGTGACTGCGAAGTGCAACCTTGTGAAAGCGAAAAAAAAAAAATCTACTTTAAAAAAAAAAAAAATAACTGACTGACATACAAAGCACAGACGAAACAGACGAAATTTTGCAGAGGATTTTTTTATAGTATGTAGGTAGTTTTATAGTTGGTAGTGTGGTATAATCGATCAAATTTTCTAAGAGGCTTAAATGGCAGATGAAATTTGGAAATCGGTATTAAGGTGAACCGTAATGAGTTAAACACACAACTAACAGCCAACTCGAGAGACGGAACGATTTACTCAAAAAGGAGAGGCTCTTGCCCAGCACAAACTTACAAAACGTTTTAGTATAACTATATTGGTACACATTGGTAATATCGAATTCGATGACCAATCCTTAGCCAATATTCGTCCAACAAAACAAATTCGTCCAATCAAGGACCATCGAATTATATTTAACGATTCCAATCGCGTATCATAATCGCTCGCTTCAAGGCTCGCTAGCTGATAGTCAAACATTTTTCCGGCATTGTTCGATGAGAAAATAAACAATGTTTCCGATCCCAAAGATTCGGTATATTTGTTTACGTTTGCGCGATGAATTTATGCTTCCATTAGTGACTTAGATTTATACGTAGATTGTGTACCTGCAGTTTGTCTAGTGGAACGAACAATCTATCGATGAGTTTATTTTATTACTCTGTGGTTTTCATTCTTTTAAACGAATACTAGTCGTTAAGTGTCACTCCGGGTAAATTGAATCTGCTTTTCGCATCGTAAAACGGCACGTATACCGGAGACCTATTGAAGCTTAGAATTTTTTATGTGTGGAATAAAACTTACAATATAAAGCTCACAACGAGTATTTAATTGTTACATACACACATTTATATGTATGTAGATCGTATCCTCTTACATATATCTTACAAGACAAATACACATTTCAGTAACTAGTTTCTAATAGAAAACTAGTGGGTCGCACGCAATACTTCTCGTTTATTCTCGAAACCTGTGACATGTATTTTTTATTTAATTTAATTGTAAACTGATGACGCCGGTTCGCACGATTTAAATTTTTGTTTTTTTTTTTTTATACAGCCATAGCACCGTTCTCTACATGGCCAGTAACTTCTTTCCGCTCTCTAAAATTAATTCTTTGTTAAATCATAACAATTTAAATAAATTGCAATCAAGAATCCTCTTCTGCAATCTACGACTGGAGCTCTTCAAAATGACTATAACCGATTTTTTTGTGAGCAGGTATCGTCCCATAATCACTGGGACAAAAATCGCCTTACGCTATTAATATTTAAGATAT
This sequence comes from Vanessa tameamea, assembly GCF_037043105.1. NCBI lineage: Eukaryota > Metazoa > Arthropoda > Insecta > Lepidoptera > Nymphalidae > Vanessa > Vanessa tameamea. The sequence continues at coordinate 6,409,943 of NC_087333.1, forward strand.
TCATAAATAAATCTATATTACAATAATAACATATACATATAATTATACATAATGTATTGACTTTAATTCGTATCACGAAGACCAATCATTTCGTATATTCGTATAACGTCGATTGTACAAATATCGCTTGATATAATATTACAATAACGTCTTGTAGCGTACAATACAAATTTAACTGTATTTACTAACATCTATGTACAATTATAGATCGAGTTAAATCAAATAAATATGTTATTCCGATTCATTTTCCTTTTCCCTAAAAAAAATGCCCAAAAAAATCCAGTTTTTCTAAAAAATCATTAATATACTAAAAAATTGTGCTTTACTGATGCAATCAGGACCATTAAGGAAGATCAATTAATATCGAGATGATCTTTAGCCAATCATAATTTAAATCCATAACTCACAATGGAAATGCAAATTTCTGAAGCCACACTAAATCACAGTTATCAAACACACATTCCGCACAGATTAATCAAATAGCAAATCATTAACAATTCGTATATCCTCAATAGCTCAACAATTTCCTAATGGGTCACGTATGGTTTTGACGGGAATGTGTTCGTATCAATCATCGTATTTGATTGTTCTGTTCAAAGTGCTGACCGCAGTGACGTCAAATGCAACGAGGACTGTTTATAATCTGTGGCTAATTTATATGAGAGTCGAAATAGGCGCCTAAATATGAAGCGATTAGTCAGAATATAGAAACCTTGAAACTATATGTTGCTACAGAATCCTGACATGAAAACATACCTTTGGAATGGAATGGAGAATATTAGAAGCATTAGCGTTAAAACATACAAAGTATTTATATGTAATTTTTTAATTAAATTTTGATATTTACTTGATTTTCACTGAATAATCTCAGTATTTGCGTCGAATTGCACTGTCTAACTTAAAAAGATTTTCTGCAACAAATTTGTCTTTTATAATTTACTAGCTATTCGTCCCGGTTTCACACGGGTACTAAAGTCTAATATTAATACTTTTAGATTTAAGAACAAACATAAAAAGATAATTCTTGTTTTTTCCGGCTAGATAAGTTTAAATTTTTGGCTTTTCTCAATTCAATAACATGCATGTATTATACACACAAACGTTCCTCTTGAATCACTCTGTTTATTGATAAAACCGCATTAAAAACCGTTGCGCAGTTTAAAAGATCTAAGAGTACAGACTATAGACGACGTTGGGGGAAGCGACTTTATTTTATACTATGCCAAGATAGCTGTGCCCAAATTTGGACTATACGAGTATGTTTCAGAAACAATACGATATGATGAACATATAATTAACAAAGCACCAATATAGTTTGAGAGATTGGTAACTACTTCACTTTTTAAGTTCATAGCATCAAGTCACATCCTCCTCAATAAATAGACTATCTATTTATTGAGGAGGATTTCAGAATTCGGTACCTCTAAAGTAAAAAAGGAACCCTTATAAGATTCCTTCGTTACCCGTCTGTATGTCTGTCCGGCTTGTATCTTGTATTTTGTAGCGCAAGCGTAAGAAAAAATGCGAAAACCATGAGCTATCTTTTTTTACCTGATCTTGAACATGCGAACCTAAGAGTTTTACGTATAGCCATTTTGATGATGACCATTATTGTTTTTTACAATAATTAAGTTTCCTTATTAGATAGGACCACGTCCCAGGGCGCCAAATTTAGGGTATCGTTGAGGTCTAAAAACTATCTTCCATGATGCGAACTCTCAATACTATGCCTTACGCAAATCGAATCGAATCGAAAAGGACAAACACACCCACTGAAGCCATTCGGCACCTGGCAGAACAGTCCAGTCCAAAATGGCGCCGAATGCAAATCCAACTCCAGGTGCTTACATTGTTAAGACCTGCCTAGTTAAAGTGCGCAGATTACCCGCATTAAATCTAGCCTATTAACATGACAAACTTTACCTTCATGTCCTTGTTTCTGTTTACTTAAGTGTACTTAACGATTACGTAAATGTGCGGGTCTAAATTCCGATTTAAAATTATCTTCTGATATTAACCACGAGAAGAATAATCGCACCTCAACTCTTAACTTCCTGAACAGCAAGCTATTGTTAAAACAAAATAGCCGCATACCAGTCCCGTCTATTTTAACACCAAATTACACCTCAGCGTCGATTTAGCGGCAGTAAATCAAAACGAACGATTCAAGGATTATGATGGACAAATTTTATTTTTACCTATACCCTATAAGTAGTGTGATTAAGGGCAGACTTTTTAATCACGAACAAAAAAAATTTATGGCCTTTTTTGTGCCAAATGGGGTAAGAAAAGTAAAAGTGAAGTAAGCCTACATATGTCCTATTGCTAGGACTCCGTTCTTTTTGAGAAGGTTTGGACCATATTCCACAACACTTTTCGAAAGCGGACTGGTGGCGGTTTCGCAAATTTTCACCATCCACATGCGGAATTCTTCAAGATATTTCCCGTCACCGCCGAGCATGAGATGAATTAGAGGATACAGATTATACGCGATTTATTTCGTGGGACAATGTATAAAAAAAACTTACTATACAATTCAAACATCATAGTTTCAACAAACCGAATTCAAACTTAAAAAAAAAAACAAAACAAATCTGTTATCTAAATGATAGATTTCACAGGTAATATAAAAAAACAAACTCAAACAACCTCCTTATTTTTGAAGTCGGTTAAAAGACCATCAAACAACATTTTTAGTGCTAAATGTTATTATAAAATTAACGACTTTTTAGCTGAAAGCACGCCTTGGAAATTAAACTATGCATCCAGACCGTTTCAAATATAAATAACTATTAAAGCCCGCGGCTTCGGGCGCATGGAATTAAGATTGTGATGAAAATGCTTCGAGAATTCATATACAACCCTTATTACTCGACATGAGTTATATGATAATTTAGACGGACAAACAGAGATAATTTCGCATTTATAATAATAGTATAGATTTATTATCGTAGATACATTTTTTATTATAAAAAAATCCCATTGAATTTTACTAGTCCTTCTCAGATCTGAACAGTTTCATTCCGTTGGAAGATTTTTGGCAATCGGCAAGAAGAACACGTTATGATAAAGACGGATGATGTTGAATTAAGATTTAGAATTTTAAAAACGCCAATGTCGCGTAAGTTGGAGAAATATACCGCTTTCGAAGTAAAATAAACTCTTATACAGTGACGCCCTTGCTCGTGAAATTAATTTAAATTGCTCAAACTACTAGAACTACTACTAGGGACTATAAAAGAAATATTTGAAAGCTCGTAAAGCCGCTATTCCGCGCTTGATCTATTTAAGATTTTGTTGAGAATAATATCAACATCGTTTCAGCAGCATTTTCATTAAAACGGTCTAATGTGCTTATTTTTCTTTTTCCTAATATTAACACTTTTAAAGGTTCGCTGAGGATTTTTTTGGATTTAGTAATTTTGCAATTGCTATTGTTGATGTTAGAGGTATTTAACATATAATTTTTTATGATATCGGGCAACTGGGCCACCTGATGGCAAGTGGTCACTATCAGACACCATCCCTCACATCGCCAATGCACCACCACCCTTGAGAACTAAGATGTCCCTTATACCTGTAGGTACACTGACTCACCCTTCAAAGCGGACACAACAATAGTAATTACCTATCGCTGTTTGGCGGCAGAATATCTGATGAGAACCTACCCAGACAGGTTTGCACAAAGCATTTATTTCACATAAAAATACTTAAAGAATTTGGATATAACTTGGAACAGAGATAGCTTATACACTGACTACGAGTATTTGTATCGTTGCTTCAGCTATAAGGCGCCTGGTTCCCTCTCGTGTATAATTTAGTTTTACTTGTGCCTACTATAAATACTATGTCACATAATTTTATTATTCAGTGTTACAACACTACTATAGATAGATACTCAATTAAACAGACTTGATTCCTGCTGCGTCTAGTTATTTCACGCTTACCAATAAGGTACTATAATGTAAACACAGTGGTGACCCAGACGTGAGTTATTTCACGCTTACCAATAAGGTACTATAATGTAAACACATACTCTTGGTACAATGAAGTACAAACTTAACATTGTAAAATACTTTTCGGTATACATGATATAAATATATAAACGTACTTAACGATTTGTAACTGTAATAGAGTTTCTCGGAAACTAATTGCGAATCTCATTGAGAGCCAGATTTAGCGGCGAAAATGTATGAAATGCGCGATATACATTCCTTAATATAAATCTAGATGTAAGTAACAAGTAATGAGGAAAATTATTGTCTAATAGCAGCGTTTTAAGCACCGCGTGCTCGAGTACAAGTATCATTCCGGCAATCACCCTCGAAAAGTATTCATTGATCGAATTCCAATGTTTCAATACTTGACAATATTATTTACGTCTGAGTAGGTACCCACTCATCAGATATCCTACCGCCAAACAGTAAAACTTAGTATTATTGTGTTTCGATTTGAAGTGAGTGAGCTAGTGTAACTGCACGCACAAGGGACATAACATCTTAGCTCCCAAGGTAGTGGCGCATTGGTGTAATGAAAGGAATGGTTATTATTTCTTACAGCGTTAATGTCTATGGGCGGTGATGACCCCTTACCATCAGGTGGCCCTTCTGCCCGTCCGTCTAAATATAACATTTAAAAAAAAAATCGGCGTGGCGCCTTCAATGAGCGTGGCCCGGATGTTTTACACCCTTTGAACCTGAATTAAAATCTAGGGGCTTAAAGTCTAGGCCCTAATTATTAACATTGGATAGCGTGTGATTAGTTAAACGTTAAATTATCTTTCCGTCATCGTGATTTGACATTCTACTCACCCCTTTAACAATATTTTTATGTATTAGTGAAGCCGCGAGGGTTTACAGTTTATTGAATTTATCTGATTGCGATAAGCGACAATCAGTCTACAATTTTACATAGTGAACTGATTGTCACGGCCGCAGATTTTTAACCGATTTAAAAAAGAACAGGGTTCTCAATTCGTCCATATCTCTTCCATATCTATAAAAAAGTATCTGTTTTTTTTTGAACGCACATCACGATAAAACCTCTGAACATTTGACGTGAAAGCATTACATTTAGCATGTTTTGGAGAAGATTTTGGTTCAGTTTATCATACAATACAACAACGTATAACGTAGCCAAAACGCGTGGCCGGATCTCCTGGTACAATATATATAAGGGAATTCGTCGTCGGTCGACATATAATCCACGTAAGTATTCATTGTCTGAATAGTCACTGGGACCACGTGAATCTTAAGCAAACATTGCCAGTTCCATTTACAAGCGAGTGAAGCCAGCAGCGTAATTTATTAATGGTAAAGATAACTTCGCGAGGAAACCTACACGAGTCCAATACAATATTTAATTTGGACGAAAATTTAAAGGCTTTTGAATGATTTAAGTACCTGACATAACAGCATCAACAGACGAATGCTGATACTCAGCTTAAATATGGAAACCAACATAACTCCTAACTTTACACCGGTTATAAAAAAAACATAGTAAAAATAGTTTTTATCATATTTGCCATTTGATTGGCTAAAAGACATTCGTTAAATTACTCGACTAAATACAAGAGTAACATAAAAATTACAAAGATCTACACGGATAAATCGAATATAATATTCGCCCTCTAGGTATATAATATCTGTTTGAATATTACAAAACAAGCGGCATTTTTAATTGACATGATTATCATCAGGAAAATTGAGAAGTTACGTTCTGTAACTCGCTTTGTATCTTACTACGGTTATACGTTATTTCTTGCGTGTATTCGTTAAATATTATAATCAATGTTATATATTATATTCCTTTCTGGTACTCACTTGTACTACTATGAGGTTAGAGTTTATTCTTAGAGAATAACACTACTGTTTTTAATGTCTATATTCGATCGTACTCTAGAAAACCTCCATAAAATTTTAAATTTCGAAGGAATTCTAAACATTTAAAGTGTGATCTGACACTAAAAAGAATGCTTCAGTCGTTCGAAAACCTTCAAAGGCTGAAGTAATAAAAACATATTGTTAAATATTTATAAGAAAAACTATCATCCAAACCATACACCTTACCCGTTAAAGCAAAAAAAAATAACAAAATATTATTGACCGCAAGTTCCTTGTGTTAAATTGAACAAAATTATTAAAACACAAAAACATATCAAAGCATGTGATAACAAAATCAATGACAAAATGAAAATAAACAAACAAAGTGTTATAAAATCATCTTTCAAAAGAAATCATAGTTAATTTAAACACAAAGAAATAATATATAAAACATTACATTCAAGTATCAAATTATATATTTTTATATCAATAGGAAAATACTTGTATGTTATGTATAGGTCTTGCATTAGTGACATATATTTATTTAAATATATACTAGCAATCAGCAGTCACTATGACCGCTGAGAAAACTGATTACAATAAATTAACTTTTGCTGGATGCCATATGAAACATTGAAAAGGTTAAAAAAGTCCAATGATACTAAATTTAACAAAAGTAACCTTTTTATCACATAAATATGCAGGAGACAAAAAAATCGTAATATTTTAAATATTATAAGTATCAGTATTAAGGCTACGGCACCAACTTATACATTTAAAATCCTTCATTTAAAATTTGAATTTTATGTATTGAATTATTTATCTTTCTCTTCAAAAATAATATTGATTTGTGTTACGTAAGCAATATATTACTTTTAATATTGAATCAACACTTATTATATGGGATTGGATATGTTGATTAAGATTTATAACAACAATTTCTGCAATTACAAAAGTTTTCTGTTACTAAATATGTTGAGAATAAAGTTTTCTTTTAGTTATACAGTATGTTGTAATAAATACCTAATATTGTCACTAACACAATCCAATAAAAAACAAAAAAAATGAAATAAAAATGAACACACTTCTAATGACACTGCGTCTACTTTGCCACTCACGATGAGATCCTCCTCTCGGATCCTCTCAGAGTTCTTACTGGCTGCTCGGAAGGTAGCCGCAACATACTTCTGTTCATCCTTAGTCAAGAGTGTACACTTTGCAGCCAGCTTCTTGCTGGTGTTACCCATTCTATAACAATACAATAATATTATAAATTACAAGAATGATTTTTTCAATGGAATTCATTATTCAAAAAATTTATTAATTATATCATTTTGAACCTTTTTTTTTCGTATTTTTATATAAATAAAAACTATAATAAAATAAAAATATAAATACAGACATTATAACATCAAATTTTAAACACATTGAAATAAAAAACAGGCATTTGTGCTAAGTTATAGAATCTTTTATTTATCTAAATATATATAATAGTTTAAATTGTAATTTAAAAGTTTATTTTATATCATAGTTTTGTTTTGTAAAGTTCACAATTTTTTTCTTGTAATATCCGTCAAACTAAGCTACGTGATATTATATAAAAGACGAGATGTATTTTATAATACATCTCGTCTTTATAAATATTATATTATACATATATTATTTTTGAAATAATACTGATACTTCAATTTCTAAGATAATAATTTCGAGCCAATCATTATTATGCAAATTGTAGTAGAAGTCACGAGTGATAAGGCTTTCCTTGAAAACATTTTTTCGTTTCATTTAATTTAGGTAACATTCAATAAAATACAGGGAATTTACAAGGAAAACTTTTCCCTGTAAACAGATTTCAGATTTCCCGGAAAACTATTTCTTAACAGGGAAAACAAGCTACAGGCTATCTTTCAAGTTATCGTAATTGAAATCATAAATAAAAAATTACCTTAATACACAAAACAAACAATTAATTATTTATATGTCATCACAAACGAAAACTTTTAATTTACAGAATATTTATTTAAGTGCCTAATTTACAACTAACTAAATTTTAATTTACATTATAAAGATAACATTGGACAATATAATCAATAACAATTTTTGCTTATCAAATTCGTCAATTTTATGAATGTCGTATGACACAGGCTACCTGTCAACTTTTTTTTTTATTTACCTTTTCTATCACTGATAACGACACGAATGCCACGGTCGTACTCTCCACTCTACGAAACAACTTGCGTCACACGTCGCGTTACAGCAACTGCCGTTTGGCGTCTTACTTCTTACTCTTATCGCATTAAATTTTGGGCTGGAAATAAACCGCCACCCAATGTAAATATTTAAACCTTATTTTAGCACTAATAATAGCTTAATAAATATTTAAGTACCTAGTAACGTGATTTGTCACATAATAAAAAAAAATCAAATAAAAATCTCAAACATATTTCAGTTCAAAACCATTATTTTATAATTAGCATTAAATTATTTATCATATGAGTTTAGAAAATGTTATAAAACCAAAAATTATGAGTACTAAAAATATGTTTACAGTTTTAATAATTTACCTGACGGTAGTTATACGGTAATAAGAGTTATTAATAGACATGTAGGAACAGAAGTATTATACCTAACGTGTAAGGTAATTTGGTCAATAATCGGTCACAGTAAAGTGAAATGTTCGATATGGTTAATATAACATGATAGTATGCGAAATGGACATAAACCTATGCATATTAAATGTTGTCAATAAAGTGAAGTGGCGGACAAAAATAGCAATTTTCAATTATTGTGTTTGTTATCAATTTTTTTTGCCTAGGGTTGAGTATAAAATGATCTTATTCTTAATGTTAACGTCATAATAATGGGGATCTCGGTTTATATGGTGTAAATAATTAGAAGATGATATATATTTTATTTTTAAAAACAAATAATTCATTTAAATATTTATTAAATCAGATAAAACATTTCAAGCACATTTTTTGTTTGTTGTCTTTTTAAGTTGTTATGTACTCTGTTTTATGTTATCACGAAACGCACTTATTATGTACTCTGTGGTCTCACAGTGACTTGGAAAATATAGCTGTCATTGTCATTATCCTCTTATACTTGTAATTCATTCTGCGTCGTCTAATAATCTCATGATTGCCGATTCAAACAACTGAAATATATATGTTGATTTAATTAATGTAACTGAGAAATATCACCATGACGCTTACTAAAATGGAGGTGGACTCCGTGAAGGGTGAAGGATTTCGGCCGTACTACACAACAAAAATTGAAGAACTGCAATTAATTGTAGCAGAAAAGTCTCAAAATCTTCGACGTCTTCAAGCTCAGCGTAATGAGCTCAACGCTAAAGTTCGCATGTTACGTGAAGAACTACAACTACTGCAAGAACAAGGTTCCTATGTCGGAGAAGTCGTGAAGCCAATGGACAAAAAGAAGGTACTCGTCAAAGTTCATCCTGAAGGCAAGTTCGTAGTAGATTTAGACAAAAACGTTGATATAAATGATGTTACTGCGAACTGCCGCGTCGCTCTGCGTAACGAAAGTTACACTCTTCATAAAATATTACCAAACAAAGTCGATCCTTTAGTGTCCCTTATGATGGTAGAAAAAGTTCCAGATTCAACTTATGAAATGGTAGGAGGTTTGGATAAGCAAATTAAAGAGATCAAAGAGGTGATAGAACTGCCTGTGAAGCATCCTGAGTTGTTTGATGCATTGGGTATTGCACAGCCTAAAGGAGTGCTGCTGTATGGTCCTCCGGGTACTGGTAAGACGTTGTTAGCGCGTGCCGTCGCCCACCACACTGAGTGTACCTTCATCCGAGTCTCGGGTTCTGAACTTGTGCAGAAATTCATTGGTGAAGGAAGTCGAATGGTCAGAGAACTCTTCGTTATGGCTAGAGAGCATGCTCCATCTATCATTTTCATGGATGAAATTGATTCTATTGGTTCCTCTCGTATTGAGTCTGGCAGTGGAGGTGACTCTGAAGTACAGAGAACCATGTTAGAGCTTCTTAACCAGTTGGATGGATTTGAAGCAACAAAGAACATAAAAGTAATTATGGCCACCAATCGTATTGACATCCTTGACCCGGCGCTATTGAGACCTGGTCGTATTGATAGAAAGATTGAGTTCCCACCACCAAATGAGGAAGCTCGTTTAGACATTCTGAAAATTCATTCTCGTAAAATGAATCTTACGAGAGGTATTAATCTACGTAAAATAGCAGAGCTGATGCCAGGGGCATCTGGTGCAGAGGTGAAGGGAGTGTGCACTGAAGCAGGCATGTATGCTCTCAGAGAACGCAGAGTCCATGTCACACAGGAAGACTTTGAAATGGCCGTAGCCAAGGTGATGCAAAAGGATTCCGAGAAAAACATGTCTATCAAGAAATTATGGAAGTAAATTACTATTCTTTTTTGTTCTAATATTCTTAACTTTTATGTACTAGATAATAAATAATTGATCTTAAAATTCTTGTTTTATTTTCATATTATTGTCCTTTGTTCCTTGCTAATGTCCAGATGTGTTTTAATACCTCAGTAAATTATTTGTAAGCAATTATACAATAATTGTTTACACCTTTAAAGACGTATCACTTTGTATATTACCCAACAGATATTAATTTTAAGTGCTTAGTGATAAGTTGATGGTGTAACTTTTCCAATAAATAAATAAATAAATAAATAAATAAATAAATAAAATACAAAGTCACACTGACAAAATAATACCCCATGTGAAGGTTATAAACTCCATTTGATAAGTTATAACTCCAAAAACAACAAAACTTTATGAATAAGCATTTATTATATCACAGAATTTGGCAATTATGTACATTGATCATTAATGATGAGCCTAAAATAATAAATATATATTAAAAACACACAATGAAGAACAATTTACAATGAAGAATTAAAATTATTTTGTATTGTGTTAAAACAACCTATTATAAATTGTATTGCATATCTACATAAATTATACAAACAAATCGAACTCACAAATTTCTAAAATATATATTATTCTTTTTTTTTTTTAATAATACGAATATTTTTATTCCACATTGGAAACATAGAAGCAAGAAAGAAGTTCTTTATGTAACAAATCTATTCCAGTTCCAACTACTGTACATATTTTGACTTTATTTTTTTAATTTGTTATAAATATTTTATTCCTCATTGGAAAGAGTACTTAATTAAGAAAAGTTATATAAATAACAAAACTATTATTATTTATTTTAATACAAACAATTACAGTATTAATGAACAAAAGAGTTTTAATTATGCTCTTACATAATTAACTCATTTTAACAGTTAGTTTTCAGCTCAAATACCAACTGGTATTAGCTTATTCATATATCATATATAATATTACCACTGACCTACCAACAAATGGACTAAACGAAAAGTGTTCTACATAGTCAGTAAACTTAAAACAATAATAAATTACAAAAAAAATCCTAATCATTTTTTTTAAGTATATATGGGTGTTCTCAAACCTATCGATCGATAGGCGAATAGTAAGTTAACACGTTGACTGCCACACGAAAAAAGATTGTTTCATTGAAGCCATGGCACTAAATTTTATATTAATAAATGTGTAATTTTGAATTGGTCGTGCTGAATATCAAATTTCTTATTAAATGGTAGAACAACATTTGAAAATTACATGAATAATATTTAATATTAACTCCAATGAATGACGTCCAACACGTTACTGTCGATCGACGATTTGTTACAACATCAAACGATCGATCGTTGATTATTGAGTCGACGTCGACTGTAACAAATTATCGATACATTTTAATCAATACGGGGGTCAATTACACTATAATTTAAAACAGTTACGATACATTCCGATTCGATTCGATTTTATTCCGAGCCAATTTCGACCGAACCGCAATTGGATCGCAAGTAATATAGGAAAACGGCTAGACTTCAACGATTAAATTGCGATTCGATTGCGATAAAGTGAAAATTTGTTAGTACTCTATTATTCTAGAATAATTGATCAATTGCCGTTTGATCCGATATTTTAACGAACAGTTAAAAATAACATCAATTTATTCACATCGAGCGACGATCGATCGATTGGTGTGGTAACACCCTCAGCCATCATACTGAGATTGAACCAAAGGGAAACCAATGGCGATTTTATTTAGCGATTATCTTCTCTCTACACGTTTCGTTTATATTCTCGTAATCTCGTTGACATTTGAGCGCAAGTCGTCCATTTGTTGGCATGTCATAGCGACCTTCCCCGGCTTCGCAAGGGTTAAATTTATTAACAAATAAAATGACAAGTTATAAATATAATGTATACCCTATATCACTCAGTAATAGTATAGCTATCCACCAGTGATTTTTTTTAGAATTAGATCATTAGTTCCGGAGATCATCTCGACATACAAACAATTTTTATTATTTATACTATTAGTATTGATAATATATTTACAACATTCTGACCAGATGATTATTAAAGATTTATTCTTTGATCATTCTTCTGCTTTCTCTCACATCTAAATCAGACTCTGTATCGGAGAGATCTTGATGTGTATCAAATGACAAACCTGATGTGCCCTGAAAAAAAAAACTTGTTACGTGAAATTTTAGCTTTTTCGTTTATTATAATAAGGTCCTATAGTTTATGATATTGCACAATGCTGGATCCGGGATTAGAACCAGTTCAAATTTAGGCTAAGCTTGTCGCTGTTTTTGTTTTCGGTGCGGCCATTCATTTTTATGACTAGAGGATATAGTAATTATAGTATATTACAATCACGAGAGATGTGAAGCAAAATAAACAACTTTGACAGTGAATTGACGCGACATCATTGGTCAATATAATCTATGATGTTCATTATGGATTTGCGAACAAATGGCGTGTGGAATATCGGAACTTTGGAACTAAAATTAAAGTCGATATAAATAGTAGCGGCTTCAAAAACTTAGAAAGAGATTTAGACATAGACAATTTTACTACTTTTTACTGATTGTTATATTCCTAAAAAAAATAATAATAATTATCATAAAATTTATAGCAATTAACTCACAATAGGCTTCGATTTCTTATGGAAGGACTCTTGCCACATGTTTCTTACGAATTGTAGTGGATTTACAAATTCATGTCCCATGCCGCTGAAAAAAAGGAAACAATTAGAATTAAATTATTAATTATTACTTTAATATATTTTTTTTCACATAGGTATCTAACATTAGATAAATATATATAAGATTTTTTCTTGTATTCTTTTTATTAGGACGACACAGTTAATGAAACACAATTGAGTTTCTCTGTAAAAAGAGATTTATTTGGATAATTTTACAATAAGAAAGAATAAAATAAAATTTTGTATTTACCTACGAATTTTTACAAAAATAATATTTACATACCTGTAAAAAGAGAAACGACATTTAATGTTTATTTATTAACAATGTCTGTTCCTAAATCACAAGATACTTTATACTTTACTTTATACAATTACGAGATTGATAATATTTTTCATAATTATATTTTTTATAAATTAGTTGTCATGTCACTGCGCGTTCGATGACGGTTGATGCGCGGAATTCAAATTAAAGAATAATACATTTTTTCTTTACATCTCCCCCCCTCCGTAAAGAAAGTCAGGTGAAGATGTTTTTTCATGCACGGTCTTTAATCGTAGATAGGAGCTGGTGTTAGCTTTGAAATGTGGAAAAAAGTGGACTCTGATCTCTTATGTTCAATATTTATTTTGTAAATTGAGTTTAAAATTTTTTGTAAAATTTTGTACGGTCCAAGTTTCAATTCATCAAGCTTCTTTCGATTCAGTTTATTTCCATTTTCTATAAAAACAATATCACCGACTTTGAACTCTATATGTTTTCTATTTTTATCGTAAATTTTCTTGTTATAATTATGTGATTTGATTGTATTTTCTAAAGCTTTTTCCCTAGCCTGGATTAAATCATGGTCAGTCTTCTTCTGTTTCAGCTCATTTGGCAAAATCGTAACATCTGTACCATAAAGTAGGTATTTAGGAGCATATCCAGTAATAGTATGCTCCGTTTCATTGTATTTTTGCACACAGTTGTGGGCTATAGTCGTCCATGCCATTTTAGTGTCATGTTCGTTTATCTTGCACCGGATTTTATTAACCAATGTCTGGTTTAATCTCTCATTTAAGCCATTTGAAAAAGGAGAATTCACTGCTGTAAAAATTATGGGAATATTTTTTTCATCCAAAAATCTTTTAAATTCCTTAGAATTGATACCTGGGTATTGGTCTGATAGTATTAATTCAATACCATCACTTTCTGTACAGTTTCTTATTAATTTAATGAAGTCATTAGCATTTTGAGTACTTGATGTTAGAATATACGCGTACCTGGTAAAATGATCTAATAAAAGATGTAAATATTTCTTTGTTGATCTGGAACCTCCGAAACCTCCAATGGTATCAATAGAGCATATCTGAAAAGGTTTTGTGGCGGGACCCAAGTGGGACATCAACCCATATTTAATTTGTCCTCTTGATTTATTCTTTAAGCATACTGTACAACTTTCACAGATTTTTTTTATGTTTTTAGTCATATTTTCTGCTGTATACACTGAGCTAATCATTCTCTGCATTTGTTTAATTCCTATATGCCCCAGATCTGTATGTACACTTTTCATGAAATCTATGCTAAATTCCTCTGATATAATAATTTTTTCTTTCTTCCTTACTTTTTTGTAGTAAACATTTTGTTTTTTCATTAACTTGTTTTTTCTGCATTGTATATATTCATTATTAACCTGGTCTTTTAGAATATCTTCTAGTGTTATTATATTAACTACTTTTAACTGTTCCTCTGAGTTTTCATTTGGCCCAAGTACCGGGTTTCTGCTTAGACAATCAGCTTCAATGTTGTATCTTCCTGGCGAATATTTAATTTCGAAATCATATTGTGATAAGTAGTATGTTAGATCTCCTAATTCTTCGTCTGTTCTAGATCTTATGTTCATATTTTCCAATGGTTTGTGATCAGAAAATACAGTGAATTTCCGACCTATCAATAGATGTTGCCAATACTTTACACATTCCTTAATTGCCAGACATTCCAGATAGATGGCTTTCTTCCTTTTCTGTACTTCAGTCAATTTTTTCGAAAAGTACGCTACTGGTTTTTCTTCATTGTTATTTTGTGGTTGTTTTAGTACTGCTCCTACTCCTAATATACTAGCATCTGTGTATATATGAATAGGTAGGTTTGGGTCAAAGATTGTTAATATCGGTTGAGAACATAATATTTGTTTCATTTCATTAAATGACTCCTGACATGCATCAGTCCAGTCAAAGGTTTGTCCTTTTCTCAAAAGGTTATGCAATGGTTCCAATTTAATGGCTATATTTGGCACATATTTATGATAAAAATTTATT
The DNA here is from genome assembly GCF_037043105.1 of Vanessa tameamea. Taxonomy (NCBI): domain Eukaryota; kingdom Metazoa; phylum Arthropoda; class Insecta; order Lepidoptera; family Nymphalidae; genus Vanessa; species Vanessa tameamea. Next base: position 6,425,174 of record NC_087333.1, read on the forward strand.
TTTCCCAAAAATTGCCTCACATTCTTTTGAGTTTTAGGAGTCGGGAAGTTTTTTATTGATATTAAGTTATCTTTCAGTGGTCTGACTGAATTATTTTGTATTATGTGACCCAAGTATTTAACTGTATCAGCTGCAAATGTGCATTTAGAGAATTTTAGTTTTAAGCCTTCGCATTTTATTGCTTCAAAGAGTTTTTCCAAATATCTGATATGATCCGAGAAAGTTTCTGAGAAAACTAAAATATCATCTATGAAACATACTGCGAAATCTCCAAGCTTGTGTTTCCGTATTATATTACACATTATTCTCTGAAATATAGCTGGGGAGGTTTTCAAACCAAATGGCAAACAGGTCCATTGATAGTGTCCCTCCTGCGTCACAAACGCAGTTTTGTGTCTATCTGTGATACGTAAAGGAATTGACCAAAACGCTGAGTTTAGGTCCAGCGTTGAGAAAAACTTGCAATCTCTCGTCTTTAGTATTAGGTCGTCAATAAGAGGGAATGGTTGTGATTGAGGCACAACAATTTTATTTAAGTCTCGAAAGTCGATGCACAATCTTGATCTTTTGTTTTCATCTCTTTTATAAGCTAATGTGACTGGTGCTGCGAATGGGCTATATGATTCTTCTATTATATTTCTTTCCAATAATTTTGCAATTTGATCTTCAATCTCCTTCTTATCTTCTATTGTGCAACGATATGGTCTTTTGGAGCAATATTTTTCTATAAGTAGATCAATGTGTGCTTCATAACCTGTTACCTGTCCTATGTCATATTTGTCCTTTGCAAACACAGACTTATATTTCGAAATTAATTTATCAATCATGGCCTGTTTTTGAAAGTCTAAATGATTTATGCAAATTTTGAACTTTTCTTCAAGTATGTCTTCATTGAAGTTTATTAAATTATCATATTTAATCTCTTTAGAGACTATATCTATTTTGTCTGTTTCCTTGGAAACTATTTCACTTCTTTTTATAGGTAATTTCTGCGTAATTTTTAAGTTTTCGTTTTGAACTAGGTAAAATTCTTTTATACAATCAAGACCCACTAAAAAATCATAATCGAAATTTTCCTTGTCTATTACGAAAACATTCATTTTTTTTTCCACATCAAAGATGGCTATATCAAGTGTTATTACTCCATTTGCCTTTTTAACGCCATTAATCGTTTTTAAATTAGTATTGTTGCAATGACTGGTTTCCTTATTTTTTATTTTTAACAATTTAGAATTTATTAACGAAACGTTAGACCCAGAGTCATAGATTCCAGACACTTCAACATTTTTATTCAGTACTAATTTCACTTTGATCAATGGCGGTACTATTAGTTTTTTGGATCTCCACACTGCAATTCACATTCCAATTCTGAATTATTAACGAGCTTTACTTGCTTTTTATCTTTTTCAGTATTTGAATTTGTTTTAAACCAGCAAGAATCTTCTGAATGATAGCGTACGCCTTTATTTAATTTTTCACAAATGCTACATTTTTTTTTCTCTGGCTTAGTATCTTCTTTCTTCTTAATAAATTTTCTTCTTGAAACTAAATGTTCTAATTTTCCAAGTTCACTAAACAAATTTTTTGTTTCTACGATTTGGTCTTTGTTGATTTTGTCTGTTATAAAATCTGGTAAGCCGGCAGCAATGATATCAATAAGAGTCCCTTCATCTATTGTTTTTCTTACCTCTAGTAAAAGTTTTTCTTTCTTTACTGCATATTCTAGTAAAGATCCTGATTGGTATTTGTAAGATAAAGCATACTTACTAGCAGTCCAACCTCTATTAGCATATGTTTCCAAAAAACATGATTTCCATTTTGACCACTCGGAATGTAAGCTAAGTTTCATCATCATGGAAGAATACCAATCAGTGCATGATTTTTCAAGAAATAATCTGAAGATTTCAATCATTTCTTCTTCTTTTACGATACTAAACCTTGTACATTCTTTTTCAAATACTTCCATCCACTGGTGTGCATTCGAACTTTTACCATCAAATTTTCCAATCACAAACTTGTCAGCTAAATTTTTAATACTTTGTTTTTCTTTGTCTTGTTGACTTTTAACAAACGTTTCCAAAATTTTCACTATGGGATCTTCTGAACACCTTTTACTACCAATAGTCATTTGTTCTTGGGTAGTTTCCTCTAAAAATTGATCCTGAAACATCATGTTTCCATCCTCATCAAAATATGTTTGTAGTATATCCTGTGTTGTTTTTATCCAAACACTTCTAGTTTGATATCTTTTCTTTAATGTATTTTTCACGGTAAAGAAGGTTTTCGAGGTTTGGATATGTTTGTGAAGTGATACTGCTTGATATTCTTCAGGCATAACGAAAACTTTTCCATCTTTTGTGGCAATTGCGGTTATGGCGATATAGTTTGACTTTCCGTCTATTGATGGTTTAATTTCAAATGTAAACTTCAACGACTCCATTTTTTTACAATAAATGTCGTTTTATAAGATTTTTTCTTGTATTCTTTTTATTAGGACGACACAGTTAATGAAACACAATTGAGTTTCTCTGTAAAAAGAGATTTATTTGGATAATTTTACAATAAGAAAGAATAAAATAAAATTTTGTATTTACCTACGAATTTTTACAAAAATAATATTTACATACCTGTAAAAAGAGAAACGACATTTAATGTTTATTTATTAACAATGTCTGTTCCTAAATCACAAGATACTTTATACTTTACTTTATACAATTACGAGATTGATAATATTTTTCATAATTATATTTTTTATAAATTAGTTGTCATGTCACTGCGCGTTCGATGACGGTTGATGCGCGGAATTCAAATTAAAGAATAATACATTTTTTCTTTACATATATTTGAAAAAATAAATAACACGAGTTTTAATTAGACGGGTTCCTTTCATTGTAACTTTTGCTAACAAGCTTGACTTGAAGTAAAATTTGACAACACTACCCCAAGTTTTTCTGATAATTTCGTAAGGGTCTATATTTTGGGAGCGACAGATAAATGACGACTTTATTTATCTATTCAATTAAACCGCAATTGTCCTTCATCTGTTGAGCTTATACATTTTTTATTAATAATAAAATAAATACCACCCACTTGATAATGTAACCGGCTTCCGGCATATTTAAAATGGGGTTTGACAGATGGGTCATTCCGTCCGTAGTATTCTGGTACCGCACTCTGCAATGGGATACAAAAATATGTTCGTTTTTGTGATTATCGGTTTTGTGAGATTATGACAGTGCGCATTGTTTACGGCCGTACTTGATTTTTTATGAAAAATTGAACTCAAACTCCTATGGAAAAAAATACTCGCACCTCATTGCTCAATGTACGCGGCTAGACCTTATCGAGACGAATCCGACATGCAAAATTATTTAGCCAATGAAAATTATATTCTTCTTCGGAAGCTCGTTTCATAGACCGAACTAGTGTCTCTTGAAAACGACTACATCGTGACCGAAAGCGGTCCAAACACCATAAAGTATAGAACTAAACGCTAGAAGTCATTATTTATTTAGAGATAAAGTATTTTTATAGATCATATAACAAATAAGTTGATTAAAATTATTAGTTTTTTTGTCCAACCGAATTACATGTTCTTATAAACTCACTGCATATAGTTTGCTGCATTTTTCTTCTTTGTGAGCCGACGCACGAACAGACACACGTAAAGAGCGAAGAGAACCACTACCAACGTCACCACCACAACAGGCAATGCACGTGTAGAGCTCATTCCTACCACCACACCTTCGAACCGCGCCAGCTAGACACACCGAAAATATTCGGAGACAAAGTAAGTTTTCAATGGAAATATAAACTATATGTAATATGAAAAGCTCACTGCAAGTCAATTTAATCTATAATATTCTAAATTTATGTTTCACCACATATTCGCCTATTTTAATTTAAGTCGGTCTATTTGATATCGACCTTCTTTTGGGAATGCTTGCTGAGGTTGATTGGTTGATGACCAGCATATGGCTTGTCGTGCAACAGTTATAAAGCCTCGTGAATAGGGGAAAAGGCCGTCACCGTGCCTCTTCCCCTGAGGCAAGTTTCACGTAGTTAAAAGCGGTACTCGACTCGGGAAGGTCAGCAGATGCGTTTGTAAAAACGATCCCATAGACCTTCACATCCTTGGCAAGTTTCCTCGCAAGAGTATTACTAGGTCTAAATCCAAGAAAACTTTGTTCCCTCTAGGGCAAGGAGACCATTGTACCAGACGGCGTCCAAAAAATGCTCTGATTACTTTGCCGGCAAAAACACGACGTACAAATAAAAATATATTTCTATTAACAACTCACTTCACTATCCTCGACCGGTGGACACGTCCCATCACTAGTCCAGGTCCCGTCGTGACAAACGCACTGTGGACCCATTGACTCCATCACGCAAATATTGGAACATGTGATCGTTTCGCAGTCATCGTGGACGTCATCTCTCTGAACGCTCTCGTGCTGGATCACGAATGCGGTGCCGTTAGGTAAGTGGCTGTAGGGGCTACAAGTCTTCGAGCTGAACAGTAGACAGCGAATTAGATGGGTGCCACTGAGGAGGTACAGGTGATCTTCGAACAGCGCGAGATGTTGGGGAGAATGGATGGTGGGATTATTGGAGAAGATCGTCATCCTGTAACAGATAATTAATTGTTAAGATGTAATTATCTAGTTTAGAAAATTTTAGTATTCTCTGCAATCGCTTTTCGCGTCCAGTGTTAGAGTTTGAGTTTAGAATATTTAGAATTAACTAATAGTGAGGTATTTTGACAACTACTAACATCACTTTACCATCATAATCCACTTGCATTATACTTGAAGGATCACTTGCGATGTACACAATCTTGGAGAAGGAATCAGCAGCGAGACCAGAACAGCTTGCCACTGAAGTCAGGTCTGATACATTCTTGCCTGAGAGAGAGGCAGATCGGACGATGGCTTCTGTTCCCTCACTGACGCAGAAGAACATTTTATAGTTCGCCGGGTCCACTACCAAGGCGGTCACCTGATGGTCACCAGTTTTTTATTACTTAAGTAAAAATCAAGTTAATATCATCAGTTATCCTTAAAATAACTTAATAAGTAAGCTTTGTTTGTTACGAGTCAAGAAAGTACGAAGTAGTAAGGGCTAAATATTTAACAAATAGAACATACTAGAATATACTAGAATATAATACCAGATCTTGGGGTAATGAAAGATACAGTAATCTGTAAACCATAATTCTCAAAGTTTTTGATAAAGTTATTAGTTAGTTATTTATCAAATTAGAGAACGACGAAATAAGGATTTCGTAATTATTTAAGTTATATTTTACTATAGTTTTTTTTAAGTAGTCTTCTTCTTCAATCCAATAATATAAAACATACAATTGAAGTTAAAACTTAACTTATAATCGGCCTCACCTTTGCCACGGAAGGCAGCTGTAGTACGTGCGCGCACCGCCGGCGCCGGAAGTGACACACGCGCACGTGGCCGTGACCGTCGCTGAAGTACACGTTACCTGTCACCCAATCCGCTGACACCTGACACATTCAGGTAAGAGTTAATTGTAGTCAATCAGCTATGTTGTAGTATAACTACACTACACACGGTCACGACGTAGATTTTAGAGAAGCTTCAGAGAAATTTCCCACCATATACATGAAATTGTTAAAATCTTTTATATATATATATATAAATAGTAGGTCGGCGGACGGCGGGCAAATGGGCCATCTGATGGTAAGTGGTCACCAACGCCCATAGACATTGACGCTGTAAGTATTACTAACCATTCCTTAGGTCACATCAATGCGCTAACCTTGGGAGCTGAGATGTTATGTCCCTGGTGGCTGTAGTTACACTGGCACACCCACACACAACAATACTAAGTATTGATGTTTGGTAGTAGAATATCTAATGAGTTGGTGGTATCTCTCAGACGGGCTTGCACAAAGCTCTACCACCAATTAAATCTGCAAGATTCTCCAAGAATATCTCAGACAAGGTAATTTAATTATGTCTGATATATAAATTCACTGACATGTAACAATACTTTAAAACTGAATTGTTCAAAGAACCCGTCCATGGAAAATGCGATTCAAGTTACTTTTTCGAGTTTGGACCCCATTACTGAAACTCCGCTGTCCGTCTGTCATCAAGCTGTATCTCATGAACCGGGATGGTTAAACAGTTGAAATTTTCACAGATGATGTAGGTCCGTTGCCGCTATAACAACAAATACTATAAATATTTAAGCGGGTTCCCATACAACAGACATGATTTTTTTGCCGTTTCATAGTACGGAATCCTCATGTGCGACTAGCGCTTGGCCGGTGAGCTTTGTGCTAGCCCGCCTGGGTACCACTCACTCATCATTATATTCTACCGCGTTGTTATGTTCCGGCTTGAAATGTGAGTGAGCCAGTGTAACTGCTGGCATAAGGGAGAACATATAAGTTCACAAAGTTTTTCAAGTTCTTTTACACTGCTTACAGTAAAGTGATACTGGCCGAAATCGTCACGTAAGGACTGGAACCACTCTGTGGAACCAGCTTTCGCCGGCGGTTTTTCCGAACCGATACGACTTGGGAACCTTTAAGAAAAGAGCGTACTCCTTCCTGAAAGGCCAGCAACGCATCTGCAAGCCCCCCGGTGTTGCAGATATCCATGGGCGGTGGTAGTCACTTTCGATCAGGTGAGCTTCCTGCTCGTTTTGCCAATTCTAATATAAAAAAAAAAATGCGTTGTGCCCTTTGCAGGCGACCCTTTTCTCTCTTCCTCTTTGGCCCTTTCTATTAAATATGGTTTCATAAAAAATATTTAAACTAAATTTTTGTTATTGTTTAAATTTACATGTCGTTTTAAAATAAATTTTATTTCTTGTCATCGTTACGTTGTAAATTTGTCATTGTTCTTAATTTATAGCGAAATGTTATAACAGTCCCTTGGACCCTTTAATGCCTACTCATCATTATATAATATAATCTTAACGTCTTCATATTTTAACCGCCAGCCAGTCAGTCCTGATCCAACTTCTATATCGACGGTTGCCTTAAGAAAAATCTATTTGAATTTCTTTATTAAAAAGTCTCAGCCCCTAAACCCTATAATAGAAAGCAGCCTCATTCAGATGATAAATGGTCAATACCGCACATGCTCTTTAGTGTCGTAAGAAATAAAAGATAATAAGCGCCAATGCGCCACCCGTTATGTACCCTGTGTCTATATTTAAATCTCATCCTCATCCTTCAAACCATACTACATAATATAATAACATAATATAATAACATAACATAATGCTGTTTGTAGTAAATTGCCTTCAATCAGACGAAAAACATACCTTTGTAGGAACTCCGACGTTTGTGATCACACCAAATTCTGATCCTTTGTCATGTAAGTTCACCTCGACCAGCTTACCCATTTGACTTGATGCTACGTACATTTTCCCACTCCTGAAATACAGCTTCGGTTTCCGTTGATAGTTCGAAAAAAAATATTTATATGATACTTAATAACAGAAATAAAATGAATTTAAAAATAATTAGGGCGAAGTAATTAAAAGTTTATAGTTTTATGTTTTTGGTCGTAGTAATGATTGATACCTGTGTTCGCAAAGATAGACAGGTCAAAGCGTAAATACAGCGAGCTACAGCCTCCCAAATTTGTGACGTCAAAAGAACTTGATATTTTATTATAAATCATTTTAAATCAGGACCTCTTAGCCGTATAAAACTAGCAATTGAATGAGTTGAATTAATTCTATACTAAAGAATCTTAACATGAAAGTCATTTACGAAATCTCCGCAAAAAATTACATTGAAGCCTACCTACCCAGTTTAGTTTAAACTGAAATCTGTTCAGCAGAGCAGAGTATTTGGGCTTCAATATAATGTTTTGTGGATATTTAGTAAATTACCTTCAGTCTGTAAATCATTAGCCGCAGCAAGTCGAACAGAATTTAATAATAAATAAAAAAAAATCACACATCTTACATGACAGCAATATCAATATCGCTGATCTCTTTATCATCCTTGTCGTGATACTGTAGGCTGTGGATGTGATTGGTCATGGACCACACGGAACTCCTTTTGGTATAGAGCACGGAGAGACGGCCGCGAACAGCTTTGCAGGAACGACGATCGGATCTAGTTAGAATTAATGAAGACATAGAATGCTGATCTTCGGATGGTCCACACAAACACAGCTGAATTGTTATGTGATTAAATTGTGTTTATAATTAAAGCACTTGCTTGTGTTGGAATAAAATAAAAACTTTCCTCACGATCAATAATTTCTTCACCCTGAAGCGTTTCACGATCAAAACTTATACAAAAATTGTTCTTTGCTCGAAAACATTTACTAGCCCCTCCTCCCAATGTAGCAAAAAATCAGTTTTGATTTAATTTAAAATACAAATTAGTTTAGTCAAAACCGGATGTAGACAATTAACAACGTAAAATGGAACAACTATTGAAATCGAATTAATACTACTGGTAATATTTTTTATACATAAAAACAATAAAATAAAATTAATGCTAATACACTTGTCTCAATAACTTCAATGGTAGCGATGAACTAAAATGCATCCTCATGTTAACTGAGCACGTTAGCTGGCTGGACGCAAGTATGCAAAAGCTTTTCCATGCAGCGTACACGCTGCACGGACCGCAAGTAAAATGGAAAGGAATAAATTATATGATCGAAACAAGTCTCTCATTCTGGAATATTGTTCTATATTCGAAAAAGTTTCGATTTACGTAACAATATATTGATTCATCCTTAAAGTCTTGATGGTAAGATCTAAAGCTTTTAATATAAATTGACGTTGGTATATAAAAATATTAAAACCAGAAAATTTATCAAAAACACCTACCTGAGTGCGTACCCCGCGTGGCATGAGCACACGAAGGAACCGGGCAAGTTGTGACACACCTGCGAGCACGTGCTCAGAGCGCACTCGTCCACATCGTGACACTTGCTTCCGTTCACGGTGTACCCGTGAGGACACGTGCAGTGCGGGCCGCGTGGGCTGGGCTGGCACGAGTGCTCACACGTGTCCCGCGTGCACGGACTTTCTGTGATCATGTATAACTTCCCTTTAGTAATTGTACATATTATAACCACTATGATTAGCGTAAACCCTCGATTGCCCCAGCCATTGTGGCAGCATTTCGTGTTTCTATATAAATGCGAGTATTTTATACATAAATACATTAACACCTCTTAAGGGAAAATTCACTTAAATTTATTCCTATAATTATTTCGCTGATAAACAAAAAAAACATTTTAATATGGGCTGAGTACTTTGTACAATAATAAATGAAGATAGCTTTACCACAGAGTCTCTCCTCGTCGGAGCCGTCCGCACAGTCGCGCACGCGGTCGCACACGCGCGTCCACTCCACGCACTGCCCGCTGTCGCAGCGGTAGCCCTTACTGCAACTCTCCACTTGGTGGGACGAGTCGACGGGCAGGGTTTTGTTCACTACGGACGATAAACAATATTATTAGTAACTATTATAGGTAGAGGAAACGACGTCCGAGTCACCGTTTAACTTATGTGAATCCACAGTACCAATATCTATGTGCGTGACTTTATCAGATGTCCCAATTAATTTGATCGAATAAATAAATAGTCCCTGCTTTGATAGAATAAATATATAGGCCTTCCGTTAATTGCCAGTGAGCCAGAATATCTGTATACTAAGAGATCACAAAACTTTTTTATGGATGTATGTTCTCCAGTAAGCATCTTTCGTTGGGAACATCTATGATAATACCTTTTGTATGGTTTTCAAAATTGTTAAGCTCAAATTTCTTAGCCTTTGGGCAAAAGATTGTTATTATTATTATTAAATATAACTTGATGGAAGGGCTTTGTGCTAGCTCGTCTGGTTAATTACTACCAAGTCATGATATATTTATCATACAGCAACAGTTACTGTTGCTGAGTACCGACTTAAAGGGTGGATGAGTCAATGTAACTACATACACAAGCGATATGACAACTAAGTTGGCAACTTTGGTGGTGCATTGGTGATAAAAGAAATGATTAATATTTATATGGATGGATATGGATAGTTGTGACCATTCATCATCAGACGACCCACCCGTATGCCCGTCCGCCTACCTATGATATAAAAATATACTAACTCATCGCGCACGCCTCCGCGGTTTCATCGGAGCCGTCCCCACAGTCCGTATGTCCATCACACCAGCGGCGATGTGATAAGCACATTAACTCCTGCTTGCAGGAATAGTGAATCTCCCTGTACAATAAGCAGTGCAGGTAGCAGCCGGTCTCGTCCGTTCCGCCCGGACAGTCCACCTTTCCGTTGCATCTGTCATTTGCCAACAACGATTACATAGTACGTAGGTATCTCTTTTAAATTATTGACATTAGTTATGTCCAGCCTGCAATAAAGGATTATATAGAATATATATAATTGTATTATATAATTGTATAAATTTTGTATTTTAAATGTTGAAAAAGACTAGTACTGATTTCCTTGCCGGTTCTCCTCGGTAGAATCTACATTCTGAACCGGTGATAGTGGTGGCTTAATATAGTTTAAAAGTGCTTGTAAAAAATTGGATCAGAAAAGCAATTTGGATTGAATAGTCGAAGTTTGTCGAATTGTGTATGAAGGAATAGTAGAATAGGAAAACGGCTAAACAACACAGTTCAGATTCGATCAGTGCCGGCGTTAGGGAGTGGCGCCATGGGGCGACGGCCCAAGGCGCCAAATTTGGGCGGGGCCGAGATCTAGTATCTCCTGCCTCTTAAATAAACTCAATGCTTTATACATATCTTTAGAGTCCAGCGGTCCTCGACTCGTTGCAATTACGTTCGCTAAGAACAAAAAAAAGTCGTTACTTAGAAAACATTGAGTTTTCTAAGGGCCGACTTGGACCTTCCCAGACCGAACCTGGTCATGTAAAAGGTCGAATGCATGTCCAGCCCTGGGGGCATATATGGTTAAGGCTAGTCCTGGATTCGATAGCGATAAAGTGTCAATATGTTACTGGAATTGAGGCCCTGGGGCTTGTTACAGTATACTTTATTTCAATTACTCCAAACCTCAATTTTTACATACATAATAATTATTCACATTGACGACTTAAATAAGTACATTAGTAAGTACATACCTATATAAAAATAAAAATAAAAATTAATGAAGAATTTCACGTAACATAAACCCAACAAGTATTTATTAGCAAGTCTGGGGTTTACACCATAAATCATCAAGTCGCCTATTCCCCAGATACTCTGGGGATGTTCAAATTTACTAGCTTGACCTTCTTGACATACGAGAAAAAAGATAAGAATACATCCATGCTTATTCAACATATAAAATTAAGTAGATTGTTTAATATATCTAACCGAGCTGTCATGGGCAAACAGATGCTGCTGTTGTGTTCGCACGCGTACTCCCATGGCATACACGTCAGCAGGTTTTCCTGTGTATGCAAAAAACTTTTACTCAAATAGTTTTTCAGGCGATTGGGCGTTCGAAGTACTCTCAAATTAATTTTGCACATAGACGATGTTATCAACTTGATGTGGTACTCGTAACTTCACGCATTTGAAGATATTTCACTTTTTACTTCCTTAGGACTCCGCAATACAATTAACATTGTTAAGTTTTTTATTTTCCAAAATAATTTAAAATATTAGGTCTTTGTAAATAACAGAGCCAGATTTAGAGGACATCCGGGGCTTCAGCCCTCGGCCACAATGTAAATATACATTCGATTTTAGGTATTCGTACTAGTAGCTAACAAAATCATCTATTTTCCAAAGAAAACTTCCACTGAGAACTCACCGACTCTTCAAACAACTCCGAAATGTCGCAGTCATCCTCATCATCATGATCCTCACAGTCATACTTGCCATCGCAACGCTTGGACAAATCTATGCAAGTGTTATTTTTGCATTGGAACAAATGCTCTGGACAAAGATACTCATTGCTCTCTGGAACAAAGTAATTTAATTGGTAACCTGCGACAACAAATTAAAAGGACTTACACATAAACATAATCAGCCTGTAAATTTCCCACTGCTGGGCTAAGGCCTCCTCTCCCGTTGAGGAGAAGGTATGGAGCAGATTCCACCACGCTGCTCCAATGCGGGTTGGTGGATAAAAGGACTTGCCAACCCCCAAATTAGATATTGAGCTGTGATGACGATGATGAAAAATATTTTTAGGAAACCTGCACTATCGGATGAAATTCTAGAAATGGGACATTTATGAACGTAGATCTGCTTTAATTTTTTTTTCAAATTTGACTACCACATGTCACAGGGTTGAGTCATTTAATATAAATCTTTTTAACATTTTTTTTTAATGAACAGCCTAGAAAATTTACTATTAATTTTAAGTTGCACTTCACACTAACTATATTTCTATAGATATCTGAAATGTTCTCACCACAATTAATTTCGTCAGAACCGTCAGCACAGTCTTCCCCACCATCACAGTGCCAAGTGATTGGGATGCAGTTGCCAGATCCGCACCTGGTAAATGAATCACATCAAGTTATGTACAATATAATCAGGTATACGATTGACAGTGTCGACATAGAATACTACAAAAAGTTCTGTCTGCCAAATATGATGGTTTAAATATCAAAATCAAAATATACATATTTCACGTAAAAGTTAAAATAAATAAAGCTCCTCCCGGTCGTGTCCGATTTGCCGTCCCATCGGATTGTGAGAGGGAAGGAAAAGAGAGTGCATCTGTGTTTCCGCAAACACTATAATATGTCCTGCGTAGTTGACTCGTCTCCCTTGACATTAGCCGCTATGGCCGAAGTCGGTAAAGACGACGACTTAATTTTTACGAGTCCCGTTCCTTATCGGTGGAAAGGAAAGGTCCACAACTTGATAGCATTTGTGAATGATACAGTTAAGGATATCGGGAGATACCGACATAAACTCGGTGCGGAAGCAGGTGCCGGTGTCGCAGGCGGCGGGGCTCTCGTCGGAGCCGTCGGGGCAGTCGGCGCGCCCGTCGCACGCCAGCGTGCGCGACACGCACAGCGCGCCCGACGTGCACGGCCACTCCCACTGCGCGCAAGGCACTGCAGCGCGAGTCAAACACTTTATTGTTAAGGCTTTTGAGCACATATCCAAGAAACCATATCATATATCCAATATCCAAAACCATTCACAAAACTAGAGTGCAATGATGTGTCACACACACCACGTGTATGTGAGTTTCCTCATTCTAGCTAGACAACAACGTCGGTCCGATAATAAACATTGAAAATCGTGAACATTAAATGGTTTTTAAAATACAATAATAATTTGTAAATTATTATAAATACGATATATAATTTCTTAGTAAGCTGCTGTAATATTTTACTCGACAACTCACCCACGATTGTATTTCCTTTGCAAACATCGTTCTTCGATATACAGACACCGTGGCAGTTCGTTTGATCGTGTTTACAAAATAGTGGAGACTGTGTTACGGGTGCTGAAAAATAAAATAAAATTTTAGTGGTAAACCACTTTGTTTTTTTATTTCAATATTAAATATTTTACTGGGCACTTGCCGTTAATAACTTTTAACATAATTTACATGACCGTTGAATTAAAATGAACAATTTTCTTACCAGCGCACCCTTCTTCGTCCTCCCCATACTTGCAATCCTTGACCCCATCACATTTCGCAGTCTTCAGGAAGCACTGATTGCTCCTGTGGCAGTACAACTCGTCGGAGCGACAGTGTATAATTTCCAAGCAGTCTCCGTTCACCATCTTGAATCCGGGCGAGCACACACAGCGATGCCCAGAAGTGTTCCCGTTGCGCGTCTGGACGCACACGTGCGAGCACGGCGCGCCGCCCGCAAAGCACGCGTGCGCCGCGAGCGCGCCCCGCGGGGGGAGTGAGGTCGCGAGCACGTGCAGGTTTGTGTCGTTCGGGAATATTGCTAGAATGTTCCACTCTTGTGTTCATTCATTCTTTTTTATTCTCAGTCATTTCATCAAATCGGAAAAAAAACCGAAGACATTTGTTATTAACTACCGATCAAACGAAATTTTATAATTATTATATTTTTGGCACCTACAATATATTTATTTTGTGGTAGGACTTTGTGCAAGGCCGCCTGGATAGGTACTTACCCTTCATCATACATTCTGTGCCTAATAGTAATACGTACGTAATATTTGGTTTCGGTTTGAAGGGTCGTGGTCCCCAAGGTTGGTGGCGCATTAGCGATGAAAAGGATAATATTTCATACGGCGTTATGTCTATGTGTAATGGCGGTGATCACTTACCGTCATGTGGCCTATTTATCAGTCCGTTTATATGTAATTTAATCCATAATTATATAATTTTATAAATAGCTTGACTACGAGACTACCTGTCGTATCCATACTCACACATATGCTGTATGTAAATATATAACCGAAACAGCTAAAAATCATTCAAAAGTTACAGACAGACAAACAAACAAACAGACAGACACACCAAACATTACTCATATATATTATGAGGATAGTGATATTTACTTACATAATTCAATACGCCGTATCCTATGTGTGGCCTCGTGAACGTCCGCCCAGTACAGTCTAGACGAGTGTCGGTCTGTCCAGAACAAGTGCGTGCTTGTCGAAGCCACACTACCGATAGTTGTTAACACTTCTCTGAATACCTCTCTCCCTTTGCCTGATTTAAAAAATATTATATCAACAAAATATAGGGCAGTATTCTGTAAGAGTACCATCCGACACTGATCTCCAGTTTTCGAAACGATCACAGTTAGATAACTGAGCTGATGACGTTTGTAAAGTGTGACCAATGAGCGTTTAGGATTTGGTCAGTTTAATTGATCTCATCGTTTTAGTTATTTACTCCATTATTTTTTTAATCCTTATTAAAAATATATCAACTGAAATGAATGTAGTTTGAATTTCAGGTCAGGAGAATGTTATAATAAGTGATACTTTTAGCTTCTGTGTATCAAGATCCAGGAGAATTTATATTGTTACAGAACTTTTGGCAACATTTAAAAAAAGGCGGTGTGTTTTTTCTTTATACAGGTAAAATGTTATTGTTTATACACGAACTTCTCATAACTCTCAACAATTCCTGTCACAATATTATTCATTCAATTTCTGCTTCTACGTCTACACTTACCTTCAGGATGCATGACATCTATGACCCCTCTGCCTTCATCAGACATGTATACAAGATTCAAGTCGGGAGAATAGCGGATTCGAATGTTCGGACCTGGGTTATAACCACAATGAAATTAAAATACAAAAAAATGACGAAAAATATTTTGCAAACAAATGTTTAAGTGAAATGAAGCCAATATTTATTTTTAGAATGAGCTCTTAAAATAATATATGAATCAAAAAGCACTTAATTGTCGGTAATTCCTATAATATCTGGCCCGTGTACCATCGAAATTAATATGTAGTTCTCCTCCAAACTTACCAATAATATTGTTTAAGAGAACGTGTTGCCTGTCTTCGCCGTCCAGTGTTATGGAGTCTATGTGGATTTCATTGTTTTCATCACTCTCCAGAACAGCGACCAAAAGTTTCCTGTTTAAAAAATAATTAGAGAACTACATAAAAAGTTGATTCTTTGAGCATTCAAAGGTTCTATCCACTCTGGTTCTAATCTCGAGTCAGGTTTATAAAAAGTTACTGGGTTTTTCTGACAAAAACGTACTTTTCAGCGTACTTTCTAGTATAATATGTTCTGAACCTTTGGGTAGTTCATAAAATTATTACCATGCTTATATAAAAAAGGAATCTTAGCAATGCCCCATTAAGGAACTACTAATATTTATCCATCTAAATAAGCCTAAACCTTGTAGGAGTGGGGGTGATAATAGTTCAAGGGGTTAGGATCGAGCCTGCGACTCTATACATTGTTGGGGCAACTCTTAAACTTCTTTCATTAAAAAAATTTAAGCAAACAAAAAATATTACGAAAATCTTTTAACACTTACCCATAGTCTGGTAACAAACAGAGACTCATCGGTACCTCTTCATGTGTAAAATAGTAGATTATCGCGCTGTGTCTGGTACTCAGGGAAACTACTTCTATGAGATGACGACCAGCGTCCAGTATGTACAGAGTGTCCGATACGAAATCTGGATTAAATTGTTGTAAGATGATTGTATAAGCTGGTTGAACTTTGCTTGCAACAGGCAGGCAAAGAGACCATTTTAATGGACGAATAATCCCTCGTCATTACAACTGTGTTAATAAAAACATACTATACATATATATTGCATGATAATATTAATACTATTATTGTTTTTCCTAATTCAATTTTAAGCAAAGTTTTGGTTATTTCTGGTTGGGTAATTGGTAATAATCCTGAAAATGAAATCAATGAGTTGCTAATAAGTTGTCTATTTGGAACAGTTATATTATTTTTGGTTAGTCTCGTTAGAATGTACTACTTTTTGAATCGGTGGTAGATTTTCATTTAATTCAACACTGTAACATAACCGAGACGAGATGGTTCATTTTCATTTGCTTAATTTGTGTCAATAATTCATGTCATGCTCTGCGGTGGAGGAAAACATCGCGAGGAAACCTGCATGTGACTAATTTCAACGAAATTCTGCCACATGTGTATCCACCAACCTGCATTGGTAGCAGCGTGGTAGAATATATTGCAATGGAGAGGAGGAGCTCAGCGGTGGGAAATTTACAGGTTGTTGCTGTAACATGACAATTAAAAAGTGCTTGTATAAGCCTACTTGAATAATGAATATTTCAAAATTAAAACGTTTTTAAATTTCAAATAGAAATGCAAAGACTTCAAACCTACACAAAGAATAAGACAGGAAAGGAAAACCGACACATACTTCATGACAATCTCTTGAGCTAATGTATATTTGCGTATATTCCTGTCTAAAACAAAAAGGTAACGGAATTGAGAACTCACCATAATCCATGTCGACGACGTTTTCCAAGCCCTTGTTCACGAGTACATGCGTAATGCCGAGCGTAAAGTCGCTCAAATTCATGTAGTTGATAGATTTTTGCTGACTGTCATATATGTATAGGGTATCTGTAAGATTAAACTTGACCAATTTCTATATATTTCTTATTAAATACTAGTTAATTCACTGATCGATATTCGAAAACTATTTTTAAATATCAGGTAAGTAGGTGGACTGACAAGTAGGGCGTCTGATGGTAAGAGGTCAGCACCGCCCATAGACTTTTTGCTATAAGAAACCAAAATTCCTCATATCACCAATGCCCCACTGACTTGGGAAATAAGATGTTATGTCCCTTCGGCCTGTAGTTCCACTGGCTCTCGTCAAACCGCAACAGAACAATATTAAGCTCGGCTCCTGTTTGACATTAGAATGTGTGGGTAGTACCCACAGACGTGCTAGCAAAAAGCCCTACCATCAATTGACGTATCAATTGACCATTTGACGACCTTATTAATTCTTATCTTATCTTAGGAATTCACATTTGTGATTATCTGGGAAGGGCACCATAAGAGTAATGATTAAATATGTATTCGAAGAATATGTGAAAGAATAAACAGAAAATAAGTTAAGTTTTATAATCGTTAAAACGTACACAATTAACGGATTTTTTTCAATGAATATACATATTATGACTACGCCCATTAACAATATACAATTGCGTCCAAGAACACACTGACCTCTGTAGCTGTCGTAGGCAAGAGCTTGCAGCCGGCCGACGTCCAGATGAGTGTCGTGCAGCTCCGGGTTGCCGATGACGTCACGGCGCACGCGCGTCACGTGCGAGCCCGCGCCCACCAGCACGAACTGCGGCCGCTCGCCCGCGCGCACTGGAAACCACGAAGCACATCCCCAGAATATTAGTAGCCATCATAGAGTCTACGCTGGTACTATCTTTAAATAGATTTCTGGAATCCGCTTCTTCATTTGCAGTCGGACGATTGTGTTTAAATGGATAATGAATATTTTTAATATTCGACATTATTTTCAATTCGAAATTGCGTCCATTTGTAAATTAATGAAAATATAGTAAATTTAAAGAAATAGTTTTAACCAACACATTCAGTCAGGTTCTTCAATTAACTTTACCTTCCAGAATATTCCATTAAACCAGAAAAGACTATGTGTTTATATGTAATTGATGTTTTTTTTTTCATTTTAATACTTCAAATTAAATACAAATAACACACGTTTACAATAATCTACTTACCCTGGCAACGATTTCCTATCATTTCCATTGTATCAGGGCAAGCGCACACGTGAGTCGTGTTGGAGGTGACCAGGCAGATGGCGCACAGGTTGTGGTTACATGGGTTTTGAGTATTTTTCATCAGAATCGGATGGTAGAGGTGCATATCTGTAAAAAAATATCAGAATATACTTTATTCAAGTAGGATCCAACGAGCACTCCCATACTGTCTTTTTACATGATTCAATTAATTTTAAAGCCACCATTACCATTAATTCGGAGTATAAATTTTAGAAACTCAGTAGTTACTCTTTTCTAACAATCACTTACAAAGATAATTGTATACAATAATTGAATTATTACTTAACCCGTATTGAAATCAACTTTCCCCAAAGAAGGATGAATTGACTTGGGGAGACGGAATCCAGAGTAACCATTAGACAAATGATTTCTTCAAACATATTTCATAAAATTATTACCAAGAGGTGACAGATCACATATGATCTGACTATTTTAAAGACATTCGTAAGTTTTCTGTTGTAATTTATAGCAATATTGTTCATCAAAGATGAATGAGAGATGATATACATTGTTCCGTCCTATTCCATCTCCACTGGTGACAGGACTGGATAACCAGAGGATCAGAATTGCAATTCAATAGTGAAAATCTGCTAGCAGTTTTGCCAGAGAAAAAATATTGGATACAAAATATTTATAGCAGTCGATTTGATACAGAACTTGTTTTAAGATGGACGATTGATAAATAAGTAAATTTGAATTTAAATTTATTCTAAATGAAATTTCAAGTTATAACTTACCAAACACAGGCATATCCAATCGGAGCAGTACGTTTCTATTAAACGAGGTACCGTGGAGTTTGTCTGCCGTCAGGATGGTGTTCGTTGTCCAGTCGCTCCAATAAACTGTGTTCTCGAACACGGCCAACGAGTATGGGTGGTGGAACGGCTCTTGGAATAAGAACTAGAAGCAATTGTTTTTAATTTTATTACAAACTAACCGTACAATACGCCTAACTATAATTATATGTCCGTCAATAATTCTACAAAGTTTAATATTTGATTTTAATATTTTCCCTCAAAATAGAGCGGAGATAAATCTAAATTCATAATAAAGCTAAAATTAAAGAATTCAATTATACACCGTCTTCTTTCAAGAAGAAGGCTTATTCAATTCTTAACCTGTTTTAATTATTTAAAACGATAGACAACGTTACCGTATACTTGCTAGGATTTCCTCACCTTTTTGCAAAATGCAAACTCTTAATCCATATCTATACTAATATTATAAATGCGAGAGCAACTTAGTCTGATAATCTGTAATGCTTTCATGGCTACACCACTGAATCAATTTGATGAATTTTAGTACGAAACAGGCGTAAAACGCAAGGAAGAATGTAGGTTACTTTCTTATACCAAAAACCTATGACACGCGACCGAAGCCGCAGGCGAAAACTAGTAGTCAATAGCTTCTAAATAAGTATATCTACAAACAAACGAAGTATCTTAATATTAACTACAAGCAAAGTTTCCGAAAGCCTGTCAAATGTTAAAGAGATATGACTACATTTACAAATTTAGAAAAATATTAATTCTACGATACGACTCTTGGCATCAATAAAGTATTCGTACTTACATAAACAACCTTGTCCTTCAACCTAACCACTTTGACTGTCTGATCCACAAAGTAAAGTCTTCCATTTAAAGAGTCCAGAGCTAAGCCTGTGGCGAAGGAACTTAAGTTTCCGACGAGGATATCTGATTGAGAACCATCCATCCTAGCTGACATGATAACTGCCTTATCATGCCAATCCGCCCAGTACATAAGTCTAAGAAAATACGAAAAAATTATCTTAATTATAACAACATAATACTTAATTATTAAACTATAACTGATAATATTTGACATTTATTAAGGAATGGGACTCGCTAATTGAATAAAAACGTTCCACGATTTAATATTTTTCATTTTCTCATAGCAATGCCTCACCGGGACATTTATTCACCTTGCTACGCAACTGCTCAGTGCGCAAATATAACTCGTTAAAAGTCTATTTTTTACTTTCCAAAATGTCCCATAATCTCTACCCTAGAACCCCCGATTATACTAAGACGATTTTGTATTAGAATCTACTGAGTTTCTAGCCGGTTTTTCTTTGATAGCTTTACATTAACTGTTACTTGGTGATTTAAGTGCTTCTAAAAGCTTACATGATTATTTTGATTAATTAATTGTACGATTTGATTTTGAATGTCTGATTTCCCCATATAGCTATTTATTTGGCAGTAGGGCTTTGTGCAAGCCTATCTGGGCAGGTACCATATACTCATCATAAAAACAGTAATACTTAGCATTGTTGTTTTTCGGTTTGAAGGTTGAGTGAGCCAGTGAAACTTCAGGCACAGGGACTTAGTACGTTAGCTCCCAAAGTTAGTGGCATATTGGCGATGTGAGGAATTTCTTACGGCGCCAAAGTATATGGGTGGTGGTGACCACTTGCTATCAGGTCGCCCATACACAAGTCCGCTTGCCTATACTATAAAAAAAAATATTATTGAATAGGTTATTACCCTTGTTTAGGTTCTAAGGTGACAAATCTAGGATTTTTCGTGTTTGCTGGTAAAGTAGTACACAGCGAGCCGTCTGACCGACACACTGAGATAATCCCTCGTGCCGTATCGCTGAAGTATATGTTGTCTCCGAGGAAGTCCACCGCTATGTCCCCTGGGTCTTCTATACCGAAAGCTGCTAATACCTAGAAACACAATTGCACTAAGAATCGATGGATGCAAGTATTTTTATCTATATTAAAATTATGAATGCAAAAGTAAGTCTGTCTGTCTGTTGCTCTTTCACGACCAAACCACTGAATCAAACGAATTATAATATTTCTCGGGAAAACGTCGACGAAAACCGGAACAAACTTGTGTCTGAAATCGAGTCTTCATTAAGCAGTCTCGGACTGGAGCCGGCTACACCGAGTCTACTTCAACCCCAAGAAGACGCAAGTTATTATTTTTTTTTTTTGGATATACTACTTTTTGTATATATATACACATAATAATCGATACGGAAATAATGTTAGCTGTAAAAAACCATTTTGTAATATTTGAGTAAATAGCCCAATTCTAGAGGATAATTTTCGAATTTAGTGATATATTCCAAAAAACTCAGTCGACTAAATAATCTGATAGGTTTCACGGAAAAATCGTAATATAAATAAAAAAAATGTTGAAAATACCTGTTTGGACTCAACCATGTTATGCAGCTGCGCCCTCATGATTGCCTGGTGACCTTGTGCCGTCTCTACCCAATACAGATAATTACCATCGTAGGATACACCATGAGCCTGGAACAGTTACACAAAATTAAATCCAATCGTCTCGGGATTTATCTCTAGAATAGGAAAAATTTATATGAATAGAAATGCAGGATATTTCTAAACCATGATTCAACTTGGCCCTGTTTAATTCTAAAATACTTCAAGAGGTTTTCCTACTTCAGTTATTAAATGCCTATTGTATGTCCATGTAACAAGTCTTCGTTTTCTACACGTACGGCAGTATCTAGCCTATCCCAAGGTCTTATGACGAAGGGGTCAATTTATTTAAAATGAAAATGTTAATTTGTCAACAGAAAAACCCGATGACTTTTTATCAGCACAATCTGAGGCTAGGTCCCAGGACTTTAGTACCTGTGGCCTTATAAGATAGTCATTAGAGAAGCGAGCAGTATTACAGCCTCTACTTTACTTCTCAACCCGCCAGTACCTACCGGATTGTAAAGTCTACACAAAAACTTACCTGTTTGATTCCTGTCGCAACAATGACCTCTTCTTTGGACTTCACTTTCACGTAACGAATATCATTTTTTGTACTAAAAAACAATAACGCCTCCGGATCTAAAAAAAAAGGAAATCTCAACAATCATCGAACTAATTAAGCTACCTGTTTTCATTTTAAAAATTAATATTATAAAGCTTAGTATTCATTCTAATCAAAACTTGATAACTAGAAACGTGACCAAACAATCCATCGAAATTTCGCGAAAATTTGCAAAATGATTATAAGATGAGAACAACCGCATATAACTTTAATTCTCTCTATTATACGATGTATTCTGTACGAAATACAAAGGTTTTCATAGTAGTACATCATGAAATAGAGAGGAAAACGAGACAAGAGAACCAATGACGTGCTTAAGAGAGGGATAGAGAGTGGCCATGTCGGCAATTTGACAAACCTTGGTTTGTCCAATTACCGACTTTAATTTTTTGTTTCATTAAAGCTAATGACAAAGTGCAAACAAGGGGCTTACCTGGAGCGAAGCACAAGTATTGACTGATTCGATCCATGGAATATCCTTCTTCGCAAGAGCATGTAAAATAACCTGCTCCGTTATGGCACTTTTGGGAACAAGCAGGCCTCAGATGCTCGCACTCGTTTATCAAGTCGCATTGCTTGCTGGTATCGTTGAAGATTGCACTGCCAAGGCACATACAAGTGGGTCCCATCCGTCGTGGTTTGCATTTTGTATTTTTTGGACAAGTGAAGTTTGTACACTGGTTTTGCCCTATAATTAATGTGAACGTTTTGTATATTGATATACAATGATACTGTAAAAGTTCGAACTAAGGTAAATTTTAAGATTTTCCAGTAAAACCTAAGATTTACCCACATGAGTTGGTAAATGTAAGTATTTATTATAAAGGGACGACTTTTTCGGACTTTTACCATTCCAACCTAACCTAACCTAACATGTAAATCCTAAGGCTTACCAAGTGAATGATGGTAAAAGTTCGAATCCCAAAGTTTTATAGACATTTACCATTCATAATCGGTAAATCTTAGGTTTTACTGGAAAATCTTAAGATTTACCGTATTTCGAGCTTTTCCAGTAACATATATACATATATATTGATAAAAACTTCATTACACTTAATTACAAAAATAAATTAAATATATTTTAAATACGAAAGTAAGTTTGTTCGTTAGTTACGCTTTACAAGAATTTAAAAAAATTTAATATTTATAATATTGCTTCATGCGCAATTACCAATCAGAGTAGCGGTCGAAGCGCCATCTTAACATTTTTGGCGAGAATAATATAATGTATTCAGAGGAGATTATGGTAATGCGAATGGCGCAATTCTATATCTTAAGCATTTTGAACATTGATTAAATTTCGCAAAACAGCTAATACTTTTGATTTATGCACTCAATCCTGATAACAACCGCAAGACCTGTAACCACTGATCTAATAGCTGGAACAATGGAAAACTTAGAGTTGTATTGCCGGCCTTTAAAAAGCGAGTATGGTCTTTTCGTTTTTCAAGTCAGTTCAGAAAAATAGAAACAGGAGAAAATTCCTTAAAAATCTCGCCATGGAATTCCATACTTCGAGGTTATGTTGATGAAATTTGGAAATCTGACGCGATCTCAAAAAGGAAAGATCAGAGGCCAGGATAAAAAATATGGTAGAAGATGCAGGGACAGAAACGAAGTGCTGGAGCTGGTATTGAGAAGCTTCGGCCCAGAGCGTTTTAGACACCTTCAACATGGTTGTTCTCTGTCTTTATTTTTATAAATTTACACAACGACCGGGAGAGAAGTATAGTTTCGGCTGTTGTTAAATAATTTCATGACAATTGCTTTTCGCCAGCTAAACTTCTACAAAAACAAAAATAATTATTTGATATAATATATTGTTTACATTTTCGATTTTCCAAGGAAGAAACAAAAAATTTCCAAATGTTTCAAAGCAAATCAAATTACTTTACTTACAGTGGCTGCAAAATTTTCCTTCGTCGCTACCGTCTCGGCAATCTTCTAGACCATCACACATATGATCAAGGGTCAAGCAATATGAGTTGTCCGAGCAAGGACTTTTCTCATATTTATCACATGGCACAATATCGCTTAAAAAATTTGAATGATATATATGTCCTGAAAAAAAAAAACAATTATGTAAACGTGAACGTTATTCGAATTTTAAATTTTGTAAACGATATTTCTTAATGTTTCTACTCTTATTTCACTGTTTGATAAATCAAAGACAAGAAAAGTAGGTAAGATGTTATGATTAAAATAATGCCTAAAATACAAGACATAAGTAAGCAACTTTATAATAACTATCTTTTTAAGTTATCAAGAAATAAACTTCGGCTACTGCGGCCGTGCTATTTTGTATATCTTGTAAAATACCTACAAGTATTCGTCAATTGTAATTCTCATCCAAAATTCAGCCCTTCCTTCCACTACCGCTCGAGTAATTGCTCTCATCGCTCTACCCCAAAGCCGGTGCTGAATTATAATTACAATAAAATAACTCACGGCAGTTCCTTGTAAAGTCTTCATCAGTTTTATCATCGCAATCATAATGACCATCACACGTCCAGTATTGCGATATGCACCGCTTGCCACCGTCGCAGAGGAATCCTTTGCAAGTGGACTGAATAATAAAAGTGAGCAGACTGTGATTATGTACACGTATATTTACTACTTTAGTCCATTCCAAGAGTCGAACTGGTAAAGAAAATACTCGCACCTCATTGGTCGATAATTTGGCCACTTAAGAGCACGCACGTTAACCACTGAGCGCACAACTGCAATTTAATTTATTAGCTCGTTTCGTGGAATGGACTTTATATAATAGTATCAAAGATATTATTATATATATGTCGTCGATTATGAATAATTATTAACTTAGATTATTTTGTTGTATCTGTGGGGTGTGAATGCCGTGACATAATGAGTCACGTGATCGGAATCGTTTGAAGGGATAACTGTCACATTTTGAATTCTTTGGAGAGCGATGAGTCGGAAGCTAATTATTATTATAAAGAGCGATACAGTTCGGGCCTTCCGAACGGGACCGTAGGTTCACGCAACTCGGATAGTTATAATATACCTACTTTATAATTTGTGATTGCTGATTACCTACATAAAGTACAAGAATTGTCATATTGTATCGTCGTGGTCAATTGCCTGAGACCTACGCCATGAACCAGAGCTGCACCAGAAGCTCATACCGATGACGGGAGTGCCGCTGATCTGTCGCAGTCGCCGTTATATATATTACTGGAGTTAGGGCAAGTCAGAGTATAAACGTACAAAGCTACAATAATTATGTTTTTGAAAGGTAAAATTGGCAGTTTTCACGATATCGAAAGAAATGCTTTAGATTTTTTACAGTGACAATATTAATCGTAGACCACTTGACGCCATGATGTGGTTTTCTTTGCACGTTTAATAATTTTTACTTACGAAATCTTTTAACAATTATACTTATACAATTCATAAGCTATGTCTTTTACCAAACTTAAGGCTGTTACGATATCAATACTGAGAGATCACAGTTAGCCGGTTCTGCAATATTGTATTAGAAAGTAGTTGTCGCTCGCAGTTTCGCTCGCGTTTTAGAGTTAGTCGTTAAGTGTTAGTCATTAAAAGTATCTCTTATGTCCTTTCTTAGGGGTCACGTTTGCTTCACACAAAATTTTATCAAATTTGGCTCAATGGTTTGGCCGTGAAAAAGGATCAGATAGAAAGAGTTATTTTCGCATTCATATTATTAATATAGATTAGAGATTTGAGGCAATAATTCGTAAAATATAATTGAACACAACAATAAAACTATGTATATATCGTACGATATTCGGCCAGATCGGATTTTTGCGAATCCTGAGTCGAATACAAAGGAGCGAATCTCGGGTTATCTTGGACTTTGTTTAAGATTATTACAAAATCATTATAATTTTTACAGGTCAATTGGAAACTTGAACGTTGATTGGTTAATTTAATAGTAGATTTTATATTTTAATTCAGATTAGACATATATAAGGAAGCAATTCTTCAAATCAATTATGTATGACAATAACTTACGTTTTCATGTTCAATTGGCACTGTGCAGTTGACCTCATCACTGCCATCATTACAATCCGTCTCGTTGTTGCACACCCAGGAACTTGGCACACACTTGTGTCCGTCCCCGCACAGGAATTGGTGCGTCTCGTTGCAGTATAAAGCATCCGGAGTGTGGTTTACTGGATAAACATTATTTATATTTAGAAGAAGCACGTTTATAAATACCGCAAATATCAACGACATAATTTTCTTCAGGTTTTAATCTTCTAGTTGTTTTCTTCAAATTTATAATCATGTTTTTACTAATCAAAGATTTACAGTTTCTTGAGAAACTGTTTCATTCCCTGATCCTCTAAAAATTATCTACTGAAGAGTTGAATACCACAAAAGTATATCAATAAAATACAAACATCTATGTGCATATAGCAAAAAAACAAAGTGTTCTAATATTTACAACTAGCAATCGCATCGCTTAGAGAGCAATCTTTTTCGGACCGTCAGATAAGGGGCATAACCCTTTTAGATAACCTTTGGATATACGTTCTGAGATTTAATACAGCGGTAAGGAGGCGTACATATTGTGTTAATAAAATGTTTAAAAAGATCATAGCTTCCATGAACAGAATAAGGTTGGAGAGAGCCCAAGATTCTTACTTTGCTTCTAGATAATCTGGCGTTACGACATAATTATTACAATCTATTAAACAAAAACTTAAAACATATTACGAATGCCTATTGAGAATAGGCAGTTATGTACACTCTATTTCAACCATAACCGGAGAAAAGTCAAATAAACAACATTTGACAGCAAATTGACGCGATATCATTGGTCGAGAGTTTGATTCATCTATGATATTCACTATGAATTTGCGAAAAAATGGCGTTTTGAACGTTGACAAAACTGTTATCGGAATTTTGGAAAAAAAATTAAATTTGAAATAAGTAATTAAGTGTAATAGTGTTGTGTTGGAAATAAAGATATATTAATCACAAACTCTTAGTAGTACACAATATAGCTGAGTTATAAGCTAATCACATGAAATACGTAAATCTAAGGTTTGTTTATCTTTATTCCTACTTCCATTATAATAGGCTATATCGATGTGTATTGTATTAAAGTTAAATTATTTTCTGAGGTATTAAAAAAGATAATAGTCCTAAATCACATATAAGAAAATTATAATTGTTGATCAATTTCTTGTTTTTTTTTTATAAACTAAGTAAGCATCGGTCAAATGGTTCAAACGGTAAGTACCACCGATAGTCACCACGATCAAAGGCGGCCTAAGAAAATTTAACTATTTGATGCTTTTTCAATACGCCACCAATCTTGGGAACTAAGATATTATGCTCCTTGACATTGTAGTTACAGTGGCTTAGTCATTCTTCAAACCACAACACAATAACATAAAGTGCCTAGCGATGGAATATTATACAATGAGTGGGTAGTCAAAAAATCACACTGTATATCATTCGAATACTTTAGAAGACCAAATGAATAAACGTTAAAAAAAGCCATACGATCAAGTGTCCAGATAGTACAGGTAACTTATTATCTGCGCCAGAAATTTTATACTTATCATAAATACTTTACAAGTTTCAGTTATTGTAGAAAATTATAATAGTCCGCGAAAACTAGCCTAATAATATCTTAATAATATTGTTTATGAAAATTTATCTTATCAATTAATATACTCAGTGCGGCTCTGATTCTTAGGATAGATAACATTAATAAATTGTTCATTGAAGTATATATTATTAAAAAACTTTTTTTTTTTATTATAACCAATAAGTTTTTCGTAACTTAATAGACCACCACCGCGAATGATCAAATCAAACTTTTATATAAGTTTAAACAAGATAGCGTTAAAGAAATCTTAGTCTTCCCGTTCGTATGATAGATGTTCCACTAGGATCAATTTTAGTTTCTTTTTTATTTTCTATGTATATAATTGATACCCATTTCTACATTGAAGGTATTTCTGATATATATCTTTTCACTGTTGAATTACATTATAAAAATTTAAATTCGATAAAAAAATATTGTCGTAAGGACCATGTCATTGTCATAAGGACCATGCCTTATTCTAAAGATTATGTTGAGCATAAATAGTCTTGAGTCCTTTAGTATATTGATGGATGGATGGACGTACAACAAAATAATATTGATTATTTGATACAATCAGTGACGAACATGGCATAAACACAAGACGTATAGATAATCTAATACTACATGTAACTAATAACAATGAGTTCAGATTTAGGATCAACAGCATTACGTGCTAACAAATATATATTCTTAGAAATAAGACCAGAAGTTATTTTTTCTTAAATACAAATTATACAAACCAAAATTAAATTAAACAAAAACTAAAAATGTAAGACCTCCGAAACTATTACAATAATTACGGAACAATCTAACGAAAAACCCAACGGAAAGAATTACGTTGCCGAGATGTTGACCCGATAACAGCCGAACAGCAAAGAGATCGCGCCGGGTGCTGGCGCTGCTTTTTATATGTTTTCCCCACTCTTCTTCCATCTTCTACAATATTTATTTAAATATAAAGGCGAAAGCCAGTGAGTGGTAACTATCGTTCATAGACACAGGCGCTATAAGAAATATTACGTCATACTTGAGGTCCACCGTTACTCGTCAACAAATTAAGAATAATTATCAGGGAATCGTATAAATGAAGGACGATCGTTAATTAGGCGGTTAATTTAAAAAAGCCGTTATTGTTACAATCAACAATACTGCCAGCGTTACTGAAATCATAATTATAAATGCGATTTCGACTTGGTTTTACTAAACGAGCCTTTCGTCATACAACAATTTACGTCAATTTTATTTCCCATTATTAAGAAGTTTATTTCTTCCTTCAAATTATAACTTCCTTTTTATCCGTAGCTAATCGCATATCGTGAGTTATCTCAATTGGTAGTAAAGATCTTACTTAACGCTATAATAGATTAAGAAAAATCATCTCTAATGCGAGGAGGACAAAACATTGATACAAAAGGTAGAATTTTGATACAAAATGCCCATAAGATCCTACTTAAATAAATATGTGTTGTTTTTTTTTTCAATAATGAACGAATAATCATGAATTTTACCCTACATACATTACATATATAAACAGCCTGTAAATTTCCCACTGCTGGGCTAAGGCCTCCTCTCCCTTTAAGGAGAAGGTTTTGAAGCATATACTACCACGCTACTCCAATGCGGGTTAATGGAATACACATATTGCAGAATATAGTTGAAATTAGACAAATGCACGTTTCCTCACGATGTTTTCCTTGGCCGCTGAGCACGAGATTAATTACACACAAATTAAGCACATGAAAATTCAGTGGTGCTTGCCCGGGTTTGAACCCAAAATCATCGGTTAAGATACACGCGTTCTAACCACTGGGCCATCTCGACTCTTATCGTACTAGATAATAAATAAGACCAATCACTAGAACGAAATCAATGTGTCTTATGCTATACTATTATGTTTTTTTTATCGTTTATTATATTCAGAATAAATTAAAAAAATAGATGTAAAATAATTGTCACTGATAAGTTCTTATTCTTGTTAAGTTACTATTTATACTGATCATTATCAGAATCCCCTGTCATAGATCCTACTATAACATCGTGTCACATGCTGTGAAATACAATAAAACATAAAAAAAACTAATCAAAGACAATGAGATTTAGACATAGACAATTTAACTACTTTTTACTAATATGATATAAACATAACAATTAATAAACGTGACAGTATCTATGCCTTATGTCCATCTTCCCTGTAGCATCAGAAATGCATCATCTCAGAGATAAAAGCTACAAACGTTATCAAATAAGTGTGCTAAATATAATAATTTAAAAAATCCCACTGAGTTTCTTTCGCCGGTTTTTTTCAGGTCTGAGCTGTTTCTTTATGAACCGATGGTAGATTTATTACAATCAATAAGAGAGTATAATACATCTACGTTGATTGAAGTTAGTGTGCTATAAACTGTAAAAGATAGCTTGATCTTTTTGACAGATGTATTTTTTTTCTGATTGACATAACTTTGCAATGACGAACATATTATTTTCTTAATTTAATGATTTTAAAAATTGTAAAAATATTTTAAAAATACATATAATACAAAATTTCCTAAAGATTCAAGCGTTATCCGAAAATTTTAAGACTTTTTCTATTATATATTATTGCTTCCAAGTAAAATTTAAATAGAAACACTGAAAATAATAGAAGCTTGTACAATGTTTCATCGGTCGGAGGGTAGGGACGCGAGTAACAGGCATTAACTACTAAAAATATTATTATATTATAATTTTATATTATTAATATAACCCTTATTAAAGATCACTTTTAAGTTATTGTGACGAACGGGAGTCATTTTGGTTGGGGTCTCTTTAGCTGGTATAACTCTTTTCAGAATAATAAGTAAAAAAATTGATTTCTAATATGAATTACGCATTCCATCGTTCCATCGACTGTTATATATGTTATATTTTCTGTTTCTATCACTAGCCCGTCTGTCAAAAAGTTTAAGCTAACTTGAACAGGGTATAGTGCAATGCTCAACCTGTTTGACAAATGTCAACTTGTTAGCATTATGAAAGACCTAAAACACTTGTCTTGAGAAAAACAATCTTAAGAAAAAAATATTCTCGGTCCATTTGACATTGGCATTCACATATGACTGTAGCGTCTTATTAATTGCATGTTAACCTATTTCAGAATACATGCATGCTCGCTAATAATAATAATCATGTTTTAAAACGCCAGTTATGTCACTCATCCAAAGTTCTAAGCATGTCAGTTATTTGTAAAATAGCAACTAGGTACTGCTTATGAAGATTAGAACAACCGATACGGAACTTAGTCATGTTAAGTTAATATTTCACAATATATTATAATATATATATAACGTACAAAAATAAATACAGATAAATTTATTATAAATACCCAACAAAACCAAAAAAAAAGTAGGAATATTATGTAAAATTCATTATACTTTTTATCCATTACAATTTTAATAAAGGTAAAGTCTAAATCTTAATTACTTTTTCAAATCGCAGTCCTGCATTAGTCTAAGACGCGTAAAATAAAAATAAAATAAAATCATGACTTACTACAAAAATTCTCATCACTTCCATCCTCACAATCGCGATTACCATCGCAATATTTATCTTGAGATATGCAACCTCCGCCGAGACAGAAAAAGGCACCCTCCACGAGACATTCCGGATCGAAAAATTGCATCTCATCCTTGAATTCTGCCTGACACGTCACCAGCCACATTAAAATTATTAGTAGGACTGCCATCCTGTTAACCAATAATTTTAAGTTACTATTTAAATATCTATAAGTTTTTTTTTTATTATATACGTAAGAGGACGGACAAATGGACCGAGTGGTGGTAGTGGTCCTGTCCATCGAAATGGGCGCTGTAAGATTTCTTACAGGGTCAATATATTCTTGGGAATATTCAATATTTAATAAATATTCCTTGCATCGCCAATTCGCCACCAACCTTGGGAGCTAAGATGTTATTGTCTCACACGACGACAACGACACGACAATGTTAAGTATATCTTCTTGGTATAATATCTGATGAGTGGGTGGTACCTACCCGGACGGGATTGCACAAAGCCCTACCACCAATAAAATAACAAGGGTATTGTCAAATAACTATTTTCAATTTAACTACTAAAAGTAGTGGTGTCATGATATTTAGTATAAATTTTGATTCAATAAAATTCGTGGAGGTATTTAATTATATATTATTAGAACTTACCTACGGACGACTGAAGTTTAAAAGTGCAGATTATAATGAAATTATTAAAATATTTAAATAAAAACTATGTTAACGTGGCTCGGATTTCAGCAGAAAATGATCTTTTTCAAATGAGAAATAGCTGCAAATATTTAACTACCCACTATATCCATTACTTTAAAATAGATACAGAGAACCTAAAATAGAATTAATAATAAAATAGGAAATATTTTTTTTATAATATTTTAATTTAATTAAATAAAAACTATTAACACAAAATTGTCTTTCACTTGTGTATAATATATTTACATATTTCATGTCTAACATAGTTTCCGAACGAATACTTGCAAAGTGGATGTCTCTCCCCTCACTGACAGGTCAGAGTCCAACTTTCTAGTAGTTTTTAATAACTTTTTTGGGTTGTAATATTTTTAATTTGTATTTATTTTTGCAGAAATAAGTAGAAAATTCAATATAAGCCGCTATTAATATAAAGAGAGTCATGGCATCGCAAGTGGCAAAATCTTTTATAAAAGCGGCTCGTCCGTCTTCCACCGCGAAATTCGGTAATTTTTCTATATTAATAAATGTTTATTAACGATATATTGATCTGATCATATTTACATATACAAGTCATAAAATTAATTCTAATTTCATTTTATTAAAAATTAGATTATTACGAAGTATTTTAACATCATTCACGAAGAGTAAACTTTGGACTCAAAAGTTGGCAATAATTATCAATTATATTAATAATAACTGGACTTTGTTCTGACTATTTATTAATATATTAAGTACAAATTATGCTTTTATATATAATTAGTTGGGAAATAAAACCTTAAAGTGTGTATTTATAATTATCACACTAAAACAGCAATGTATTTTGGGATCTTTCACTTTATTATTTATAAAGAATCTTTTCACGAGTTCGACGGTGACGATTTTTTATTCTATCGATAATCAGACACGGCCAGGCGAGCTTTGAGTGTGGGAGCAGCTTTACATCAGAAGAAAACTCTGCCAGACAAGACCGGCAAGAATGTGGTACTTGTGGATGGAGTCAGGACACCATTCTTGGTTTCGTTTACAGACTATGCCAAGATGATGCCACATGAACTGGCCAGACATTCTTTACTGTGAGTTACTACACAAACATAATTTCATATGAAACAGTCTTTAATGATTAAAGCTGATTTGATTGCATATTGGTTAAATTTTCATTTTTTTCTATGCACTGGTTTTAGTAGTTTTTTTTAAATATGTAATATTTTTGTGGCACATTGTCTTTTGTGGTCTTTCGTGAATCTTCTCTATTTTATTGTCCTCATTCAAAATCAAAATATTTTTTGATCGAGTAAGTTCTATCAAGGATTTTTGATAAAGTTTAATATCGAGCTACCACCATTTTAAAATGTACATTTGTCCGAGAATAATTGGCCAAAAGGCAGAATGTACATTTAAAAATCATATGTATTAACATATATATGAATGTATGTTACATATGAACATAAACAAATGCCACATTGTTTATAAGAGTGGTTAATGTTGCTCATGGAATCAGAATTCTATTTTAATTTTTGTAAGATGGCAATATCTCAATCAACATCTCATATATACTATGTATATAATGAGATTTTGAACATATATTATAACATAATGATACAATCTAGTACCAACGGAGGCTCCACAGAGCAGATCTATTGCTTTGCTTTTTGCCGTCACCTGTTGAACTAAAGCATCTCATACTCAACAATTATTGACATTTAAAACTTGAATTTTTTTTATTTTTATTATGCTATCAAACTGATTTTGTATATTATTTAATAAATACACGAACAGTATAAAAAATAAACATTTTAACCAATATATAGAAATAGAGTTAACGTTTTTACATACAGACAGAACATAAGAAGTGGTTGAAATAAATGCTCATATTTAAGTTATATATAAGTTTTTCAAAAAGAAATAGCCAAATATCCCTTCCTCATATAATTGAAAAATAGGCCAAGTGTGAGTCGGACTCGCGCACGTAGGGTTCTGTACCATTATTGTTATTGTTTATATATTTTTAATTTTATTATTTTTTATTAAAGTAAATATACAATTTAGTATTTCGTTAATATTTCAAGTGCCTACCTGTTGCCATTTATTGATATTGAGCAAAAATAGGCAAAGTATGATGGATTCTTCCTTAAATATTTATTTTATTTGGTTTTTAGTGTTTGTTGTTATAGTGGTACCAGGAATACAGTTTTTTAAAAAAAAAACTATATTAGCTAACGCGGTTCTTGAGATACAGCCTGGTGATGGACAGACAGCAAAGTCTTAGTAATAGGATATCATTTTTACCCTTTGGGTATGGAACCCTAAAAACGCTTATTAATGTTTGAAATAAAAGTTAAAAAATAAAACATCAACCTTGGTAAATAGCAACATTAACATTATATTCTCTTTGTAAATTAGTTTGTACCATCTGCTGGGTAACTCAAGCACAATGCATGCTCATTGGTCGAATGCCATCAGTTTTCCTGTTACACATTTCCAACCCTTACCATGAAATTATTTCCACAGATTACAGACATAAAAGATATGCATACAGATCTAGTATTAGCATAATAAATGAAACTTTTTTTCTTTATATAGTGGCCTGCTCCAGAAAACCGGTGTATCCAAGGAGATTATAGACTACATAGTCTATGGTACAGTCATCCAGGAGGTGAAGACATCGAACATTGGACGAGAAGCTGCCCTGGCTGCTGGCTTCAGTGACAAGACACCCGCTCACACTGTCACCATGGCTTG
The DNA here is from genome assembly GCF_037043105.1 of Vanessa tameamea. Classification (NCBI taxonomy): domain Eukaryota; kingdom Metazoa; phylum Arthropoda; class Insecta; order Lepidoptera; family Nymphalidae; genus Vanessa; species Vanessa tameamea. The sequence goes on from NC_087333.1 coordinate 6,459,789, forward strand.
CATATCATCTAACCAAGCTATTACCACTGGTTAACAAACAAATACACTAATTTTTATTAACTACTTGTTTGATACTCTCTTTTTTTTTTTCAATGTATTTTGCAAATAGGCAAAGATAAAACAGTTCAGTACCATTTATTTAACTTTTTTTAGTCTATATTTATTTTATGTAAAAAACAAATTAAAATAATAATAATTTTATTGTATATTTATGCTTTGCTCAAACTTTCTATAATAATAATTGTTGCATATCTACCACCAATGGCTGTCTCATACTTGTCTATGTATGTGTGTTAATCTTTTCCAAATGGGTATACTAAATTCTAAACATCCCACATAAATTGTTGATGTTCCTTTGTGGCTCTGATGAGCCATGATAAAAAATTTATACTGAATTATAATAATTCTCAACACATACTACATATATAGGGTTAAAGCAAAGTGTTGGTGATGGTAAACAATGGTACTATGGAGGACATATATATGTTTTAAATCGTATCTATGCCCCATTAAATTCAATTACCCCTCCATTTAAGCTTAAAGCTTGTATTTGGCTGGAGACGAAAATAGCCTAAGGATTCAGGATTTTGACAAAATATAAGTTCAAACTGTCATACTGTAATTGTTCCAGGCGTGGGCATGATAGCAGCCGGTGCCTACGATGTGATTGTAGCCGGTGGTGTGGAGTTCATGTCGGACGTGCCCATCCGTCACTCGCGCAAGATGAGAGCCTTGCTGCTGAGACTCAACCGCGCCAAGACTCCGGCTCAGAGGCTGTCGCTCATAGCCAGCATTCGACCTGACTTCTTCGCGCCTGAGGTACAGTCAACACCATCGATGTGCTCATTATTTACAATGATAACACAGATAGTAGGTATTTCAATTAGATTTGTGGGATAAATTAATGGGATTTTAACTTCAGTGAGATTTTTTATGTGCTTTTTCCATACTTATAAGTTACATACGTTTCTTCAATTTGGGACAAATGTTATTTTTCATGCTAAGCAATATGATCTTGCAGCATCCGGTGGGGTTAAAACTGTCCTGATGTATGAGAAAATTTACAAAACTATTGATGTAATTGGTGATTTGTCTAAAGCATTTCATCGGTCATAACAGGAAACGCTTTCATTTAAAATAAAATAATAAGTCAAAGATTTCGACAGGCTACCGTTAATCTCAAAATCTTCTGGGGCCATGTTAGAAACGAGTGTCCCACAAAAATGACGTTGCGTTCATTCATTCATTGACGTTGAATTCAGCTGCCGGCCGTGGCCGAGTTCTCGTCGGGCGAGACGATGGGCCACAGCGCCGACCGGCTGGCGGCCGCGTTCGGCGCGTCGCGCGCGGAGCAGGACGAGTACGCGCTGCGCTCGCACGCGCTGGCGGCCGCCGCGCAGCGCGCCGGGTACTTCACCGACCTCATCCCCGTCAAAGGTGAGGAAGGACAGCGGATTACTGTTACTGACGTTACTGATGACGCCATTCTGTCAGGGCGGCGAATAGTTCGTCGTAAAGAAGGGCTACTCGCGAAAAGTCAACGTAACGGGGATGTGAACGCCGTCGTGATACTGCCAGTTCCAGGGATCCGTCGGGCGATCAAAACCATCGAGTAAAATCTGCTGAACAAATTTTGAAGTTTTTGGGATTCAATTATTAAATTTAAAATCTTTTGTTTTCAATTTTAGCTTTAATCGCAGGAGACGGAGTTATAATAATAATCTTATTCAAAGCACCCAATGGATGATAATAATAATAAATTCTAAATACATAAAATATTTAATCTAAATTGGACTGTGACCGAGTAACTAGTTACCATGGGTATGTGTACGTATAAACTAAAACGATAACCCTGTCACAGTGGAGGGCAAGGACGGTTTGGTGGACAAAGACAACGGGATCCGAGTGTCGACTCCCGAGCAGCTCGCCAAGCTGAGACCAGCCTTCATCAAGCCGCACGGCACCGTCACTGCCGCCAATGCCTCATTCCTCGTAAGTTACTGAATCTCATAATACTTTATAACATCTAAGATTCACCATTCATCTAAAGTTTTGTCGAAGTAAAGTAAGTAATTATATATTTATATATGGAATGGTATGTTTATGATGAGTTTCATAATAAAAGTGAATATGACACAGACGGACGGCGCGTCGGCGTGTCTCGTGATGTCGGAGGCGAAGGCTAAGGAGCTCGGACTGAAGCCCAAGGCCTATCTGCGGGACTTCACCTATGTTGCCCAGGTAAGTATTTACAGCTCTAAAGAATATCGAATAGCGAAATATATGTTTGAGAAATTTTGCTTCTTCAAACAATTATCTTAAGTCTTTTAAATAGAATTTCATATATATTTTGAAAAAGAATCTACTGATTAAGAACTAGAGGTGTTACAATAATATTACAAATTAATATCAATCTCAGGTCATACGATATATTCCATGATAGACAAAGCTATCCACATATTTCCCGAGAATACTGTATTTATGAACGTTATTGACGACCATGCACTGCTATTAGTCTGTACTAATATTAAAATTAAATAAAATTTGTTTGTTTGTATATGGGGCGTAATCTTCGAAACTAATAATCCAATTCTAAAAATGTATTCACTAGTACAGAGATACATACTGCTGAATGCTATAGGGTATAAATTATGCTGTGCGAAGCTGGGCGGGTAGCCAGTATATGTATAAGTAAGCTGAAGTACAGATGATTATTAAGTTACCTTAAAATAAATCATTTTTATAATAAAATTATAAAAATAAGTTAATTATATTAATTTTGTTACTATGACGACAGGATCCCGTGGACCAGCTGCTGCTTGGACCCGCATACGGCATCCCCAAGATCCTGGACAAAGCCGGACTCAAGCTCAGCGACATCGACACCTGGGAGATTCACGAGGCCTTCGCTGTAAGTCCCAAGATATGCTCATAGTTTAGCTTTACTCTAGATTCGATAACTTGACACTTAAACCGTTTCATAAACAATGTTTTATAGAGTTTTATATAAATGCTTAGTTCAAAAGAATAAACTTTAAATATAATTAAATAATACAGTTATCTTTGAATATTATCTTTACTTAGTGACTACTAAGGCTCTTCATATGTGATTTTTAATCTGTAACGAATTTTCGTAGGGTCAAATTTTGTCCAACTTGAAGGCTCTGGACTCTGATTGGTTCGCTCAGACTTATCTCGGACGTCAATCTAAGGTTTGTTGTTTAAATATTTTATTTTATTATTACTACGACCGAAATAAAAATACATTTTTTGTCAATGAAAGTAAAACTACCATTACATTATTCCTTACAGGGTAATAAAATGAATAGATAATTAACTGTACTTCTATAGTAATTTCTTTTTACGTAATCGGAAAATAAAATCTCTGTATCTGTATCAAATATACTTTGAGGGCTTAACTCACAAGTCTAACATCGAACAATACAATAAGCATAAATGGGAAATAAATTACCTTAAACTTGCATCCTCTAACAAATTGATAACTATCAGACGATATGGTCATACTGTTTCTACGATGATGACTTGTTTTAATAATATACATATTATGTTTACAGGTGGGATCTCCCGATTTAGACAAATGGAACAAATGGGGTGGTTCCCTGTCTATCGGACATCCCTTCGCTGCCACCGGGGTAAATATTCGATTATTTCATTACATATGTGAACGCATATTACTACAAGTTCTATCTATAATGTCCTATATGAAAATCAACAAATATAAATAAATCAATTTCCTCGTACTATCTGCCTTTATTTCTTCTCCCGTGTTAGCTATATAGTATAAACAATAATTTTGATTTGGTCCCAGGTGCGGCTGGCTATGCACACCGCGCACAGACTGGTGCGCGAGGACGGCCAGCTCGGCCTCATCTCGGCGTGCGCGGCCGGCGGGCAGGGAGTCGCCATGCTGCTCGAGAGGCATCCCGACGCGACTGCCAACTAGACCATCGCAGGAGAGTAATGATGCGTAAAATGTTAAATTATCCACAGAACCGATAGTATCTAGATTAAAATATTAATTTTTCTAATCTCATTCAAATTGTATGGACGTCATTGGACAAATTAATTTTTTTCGTATTAAAACTCTCAACTCGAGTTACCTCCACGAAATTTAGCATGCAAATTAACTTTGTTCATTATTTAATATACTAATGACTACTTAAATTTGAATTTGGAACGGAAACTAAAGGTGCTTAGTCTACTGTTAGTCGTAAACAACATTACAAATATTTTATTGAAATATAAAATAATTTAAACTTCGTTATAAATCATTACTCTTAATTTAAAATTGTATTTTTGTGTAAATCCTTTGACATCTTCCTATCGAGCCAAAATATTTGTATTCGGCGATTTGTGGCTCTCATTTACGTTTTATTAAACTCGATATGTCGAAATTATGTTAATCATTCTCCATGTTATTAGTAGTTAAGAGAAAATGTATGTATTTTTGATGATTATTTATAGAACTGCTTGTTTAATAAATATAAAACAATAAAAGATGTTTTCTTTCTTGTAACATTTATTTCATTTTATAAAAACCAAATATATTTATAGTACACGTCAACATAACTAAAACACTATAAAAATACATTGGGTATTTACTTTGCCAGCGATTTACATATATTTGTATATAAAAGCGAATATTAAATAAACTATATTAAATATGGCGGCGTGTCTATGAAAATTGAAGTGTATGCCTGGCTACCATAGACACTACTCCGCTAGTGACTATCAAGACACTTTTCATAGGCACGCCGTCACATACACAATATATTCATGATAGAAAATCCAATGATTTTATCCTTATGTTTGACGAATACAATTTATATTTCCTATTATTCATAGAAATACTAATAAGCAATTTCTGATGATGAAATGGTTCTAAGAATCAAGATGACATTAGTGTTATTCTCTGAGCCAATACGCTTTCATGTAATATTTCTTTTTATATACATCGTTTCGTTACACTGGCCCACTTTTACACCAGAGACTACCTCCTAAGACGGATCAGCAGAGCAATTATTACAACTATTTAAAGTTCAATGAATGTGGCCAGTTTATTAACTAAAATATTTTCATGTACATAATATTAATGTGTATGTCTAACATTATTTGTAAAATGTGTTAGTCGTGCGTTAACAAAATCATTATGCGATTGCTACAATTATACATAACCAATACTCTTTTTATATAAAACAGTATCAAACTGAACTAATGTCATAGCTTATGTCGATAAGGGGAAATGAAACAATGGTTACAGGGCAACGATTTATTGAGTCGCCTTTACTTCCTAGTATTTATATTAAACTAATAAACGGAGCCGGTCGCGGCGGGCGCCGATACAAATTATACATATTTACAAGGGCGCCTACCAAACTTACCCCAACTAAAAACTACAATAAAAATACAAATCATCTTTCGAAAGGAGATTATAAACAATAGACCAGTGTCTAAGCTACGAAGCCAGGCTTTCGTATCATTTACGGATTCGAATCGAATAATAATTTAAAAATATAAACGCCTTCATGTTATTCAACCTTAATATATTGTAATATATTTATTAAATAATTGTCACAGCTATTTTCTGCTATTTATTTGTGTTACATATTGCCTAAGATATCATTTGTTTCTATAAAAACTACCGAATACGAAAATTTATATTTTTTCATAAAATCTATATCTAAAACTATATTTTTCCTTTTTGTGATTACACTCTCGCCGATAAACGTATTTTTCTACAAATATATAAGTTATTAGGACTTATTTATCAGGTAATTTGTATTGAATCAACGCGATATCTTCACTAGAGTGTAATCGTAAAAATATTTGATACACGGAGTTTAGGTACGAGTGTTTTAATAAATGTTTTTATTTCAAAATTTCACTATCATCTTAGCTAATTTAATTGAGATTGAAACTTGCTACATTAAAAAGAATCACAATTTTATAATATTTCGTTTAATAGTCAAATCCTAATATGTCAAATAATAAAAAACGTCTCCAAACACGTTTGTCATAGAACAGAAAAAAATATTTAAAAGTAATTTTAACGTAAATCAAAAGTAAATCACTTTCATAATTGATAATTTTAAACAAAATAAGTTATCACAAAAAACATTGTAAGGTGAACATTTATGAGTAAATTGAAACAGTTGCGAGACAAATAGCAATTATTTACTTTAATCTATTTCCAAGACATATAAAAAATTCTCAAAATGTATTTATTATTCAATATTTTTTAATAACAAATACATGAATGATAAATTAAATTATTTTTTGTGAACTTCCAAGTTAGATATATTATAAATTTTGAATAACATGTATATTAAGGCGTATTTCAGATTTTCCATTTTAACACAATGGATAGATCTACTCAGTCATGAAGGCGCGCTCCTCTACGATAAATTATTATCGGCGTGCATTAGCATGAGTGAATGACGCTCGTGCTTACACGATGTCTTAGTGTGCGTGAGACGACTAAAAGGCAACAAAAAACGCAAATCAAATTTTTTTTTATTAATGCACGCCGATAATTAGATGTGGAGGCGCGCACCCACGTCAGTGAACAGATCTATACAATTCTGTGTAATCATAATTTATATGTCAATGACTAAGTGTATGACAGACAATCTAACTCCATCAAAATGGCGGAAACCTTCTTTTTTATGAAATGACAAAATCGAATCAAAATAGACATATCACAAAAGACGTAATTAACAAAACAAATTTTAGAAATATTAAATTTATTTATTAAAAAATGACGTCTAACTTTTGATAATTTTTTAAAGAAAATTTCCCGCCATTTCGATGACAATTGCGACTTTTTTTTTAAACAAAATGAATACCTCATGTATCTATGGTAAAGGTCAAAAACTACAGGCTGATCGATATAATATTTACAACCTTAGACATTAAAACTAAGAAGTTAATCAATTAACTTTATATAGTTATTTCATTGCGTCATATAATAATATGAAATGGATGAATTTGAATAAAAATATATCTCTCGCTACGACTTAAGACTATAAGAACACCCACGGGTTTTTTAAACTATTGTTATATTGTTTTTTTTTTTAATAAGGCTATATTATATAATATGTTAGAGGCTAAAAATACAGAAGGTATTTTAGATATGATACATGTTGTAAACTGTTTAATTAATAGATAAAATTAAATATCAGATTATTATATTGTTCCTTTTAAACAATGTTCTAATACATTTAATGAAATCGATGACAAGTGTTTCTTTATTTTTATTTGATTCAAAATAATTTTAAATTAATACATACAAACATATAATTCTTATTTAAATGATAGTTTTGAAAAAAACATTTACTTATTGTACTCATTTTTTATAATCTGTAACTTTGACACAAAGTTTTATCTTTTTTTTTTATAAAATTTCAAATTTAGATTATATAATCTTGTTTCCTCATCTCACTTCAAGTATTGCAAATTATTAAATTATCAGCCCACTGACAAATCTATTCATATATAATAATTGCATTTGTATATCAACTTTGATATATATTTTTTGACTGTATAATTTCCAATAACTTGAGATAAAAACTGCATGTTGTCTAAGCACTGAAGTTAACCCGTCTCGGGTGTATTTTTTAACTCAATAAAATCGTAGTCCTTTTCGTTACACCGACCCCTGCCCGGGACACGAATGACATTTTATTTATATATATAGTCTATGACTGACCCCACTTTTGTACATGTTTGTCAGTCACATATGCCTCGATGTGCGTTCAGGGGTCCTGCACCAACATAGTGTCGCGGGTGTGCGCACTACTGGAAGTCTGCGAGTGATTGCCGCCAGGTTGCGTGGAAGGGGATGCGCAGCAATTTTAGTTTGGTGTTCGGAAGTTGAGCTGACAGAAGCCGTTGTAGAGTCGGGATCGGGAGTATTTCCACCTGGAAAATGATATTTGTATACTGATAACTATAAATAAGAAATTCCATATCAAAATGCTTTTTGATCTCTTATGTGTTAGACTAGCAGTGACCCACTCAAATTACGATGATTGTCGGACAGCCAGTGAAGTTGTTCGTACCTATGGCGAGCCAGCCATAAACAGGTGGTTATTAAGCAGGAATCGTAGGGTAGTAAGTACCTGAGGCGAGCAACCCAACAAGCGAGTATTGTGTACATGTAATTAGCCATCAACGGTGCAATAGTCGAATATATGGTGGTGTGCACCTCCGGCAGACCAGACGGGCGGGCAACGATGACGTGGTCGCCAGGCAACAAGTGGGAGCGCTTAGTACCTGTGGCGAGCCGACCACGGAGAAGTGGTCGTCGGTTTACAAGTTGCGGACGTTGAGTACCTGCGGCGAACCAATCGCGGTGCGTTGTTCGACGGTCGACGAAGGGCGAGCGGTGTGTACCTGCGGAGGGCCAGCCACGGTGCGTTGTTCGTCGGGCGGCGATTGGCGGGCGGTGTGTACCTGCGGCGGGCCGACCACGGTGCGGTGATCGTCGGGCAGGCGACAGCCGGGTACGGGTTTGAGTACGGGAATGCACTCGCCGACGTCGCGCCGCTTGCCTTCGCCTTCGCCCGCTTCACACTGGTCTATGAATAATTCAGTAACGCGAAGCAACTCGATAGTCACGCCCCACATCAGATGCGTCAACGTATCCTTCAGTCGAAGTACACCGCTTAATACCTGGGAGTAAATTGAAAATGATATTAAAATATAATAAAATTATAATTTTTTTAGAAAATTTAATCTTAAACTACACGAATTTACTTAAAAAAGCCTCACCTGTTTGTTGGTAGTCGCAGATTGTGACACATACGTCGGTATAATGAGCAGTCTCTGAATGTTTTTACATTCCGCGAGAGCATCATCGAATCCAACCTGTAGAGAAAAATATATTTACAAAATTATATAATTAAGCAAAGAACAATACTTTATCTATAAACGTCGTTTGGAGAATGATTAGTTAAACAATGCTTGAACAATGATTAAAATAAAATTATGTAGACAGAAATAATGAAATCAATGTTTGACTAAACTTCCGCAAACAACGTTTATATGGTAGTTGGTATATGCTGACCTTTACATCAAAATTAACAAGTTCGAGTCTGGTTAACTTTGGCAACGCTGAAAGCGCTCTTAGAAGCGCTGGTGCGGCACAATGAGACACTCCTCGCTCTAGTCGCAACCTCCGCAGTTTAACCAACTTGCCCAGAGCCGTTGCAAATGATCCACCGAAGGAACATTCGCCTAGCTCGAGTGATTCCAGCTGTTCAAGCTGTCCGACTACTTCACATGCACACCAACCAAGCTCTTTGATCGATGTTAGTGATAAATGTTGCAGACGTGATAGTGAAGACAGGGAATGTAGGTCGCGGGTTAGGGATAGTCCAGTTAGGCTCTGTAACAAAAATAAATGTTATTCGTTTTTTTATATAGTTTGTAAAAATTGATTAACGAATAGTCATAATAGTCATCATATGCCTTTCAAGTGTAAAGCACATAGTTACTTCTTTTAATTGTAGAGCTCGGAAATTGTACATATTTGCAAGTACCAAAGATTAACAATCATCACCTTGAGGCGCAGCAGCTCGAGGCGCGGCAGGCGCGCGAGCGGCGCAGGGTCGAGGCGCGCGTCGCGGATGGCGGGCGCGGCCAGCGCGCGCAGGCCGGGCAGGCGCTCGCACGCCGCCTCCACCGCGCGCGCCGGGCAGCGGCACAGCTCCAGCCTGGAATACCACATCTCTTATACCGTGCTCGGACTACTACTGTACTACATTCTATAAACAGGACTACCAGCTACAAATTAATGATGGATAGATAAACTAATAAATATTTTATTAAATTCAACCAAGTTACAGTCACTAACGTATAGTTTATTTAGAGTATAAAATTTTAATTTACCTCTCGAGCGTATCTACGGAGCCGATGTGCTCAGCGAAGTGATCCCAGAAGACTGTGTCGTTGGGTGGTAGCAACATCTTACGCAGGTCCAACCATCTCGTTCCGTGACTCTTTAACGCTGCACATAAACCTCCCCAGTCGCTAACCTGCATAAAAGTGAAAAAATATATTTAAATAAAAAAAAGTGCAGCTTTGTGTAAACTCTATATATATATATATATATATATGTTTATATACTCCAACGATCGATATAATATTTTAGGCACCGTCAGATAATAATAACTTACGTGTGAGTTTTTCATCCGTACGTGCCTCCAGAGCGCCGGCGCGGACGCTAGCTGGCGCCACAGCCGACAAACTCGTGCGCAGCGGGCCACGTCGCGCATACCAAGATATTGAAATATCTGAAATAACGAGACTAAATCAATTCACATATCTTTTAATAATTATTTTAATTCGACGGACACCATCAGCCCATAAGAGTAGATAGTCTTGAACGGTAGCATACCTGCACGGCCACGTTGTAGTCGGCGGCGCGCGCGCGCGTGTGGAAGGCGGTGAAGTGGTCGGCGTCGTCGACGCGCGGGCGGCCGCGGCGGCGCGGGGACTGCGCGGGCGGCGCGGGCGCGGCGGGCGGCGACGCGGCGCCGTTGGCCAGCGCGCGCGCGCGCAGGGCCTTGGGCGCCTCGCTGCGAGCACGGGCCGGTTAGTACGAACACGTTCTATTGCCGTAAAACACTCCCCGTATCGCATGCCAAAACTTAACATCATGCCCACCTTAAATTATCGTTTCAACATACTTTTGAGTGGTTCACGCCGATCACTTCCGACCGATATACTTAAATAAAAAAACTTACCAATAATTTCCTTTGGGTTTATGAAAGATAAATTAAAACGAGTAGTTTAAATTTTCAATATTTCTCATTCGTAACATACATATCGTCGCCGAAACGTATACACAGCGACACGTAAAATAGAAAAATAATACAACTTAAGATTACCGCTATTCTTACAGATACTAAACTAAACATTAAGGGTATGAGAATATCACAATTTGACAATAGCTTTTTTGTACATTTAAAAATGGAATTTCGGACCAATTACCGCTCAGTTTAAATACATGTGTTTGACATTTAAATACTTAATACAAGGATTATGTTATGAAGAAACTGTGAAAAATTTATTTACCTATTTCATAATTTTTCAGCATTTCAACAGCAGGAGGAGTAAAGATAAACAAATTTAATGTTTTCATATTCCACGTCCTTTGCAAACATAGATCTGCAATAATGCACTACAAACAGTTTGATTTGACTTGATTAACATTCAAAAGGCAATTATGTGATTAATCCATAATGAATACCGTCAATTGTTTTAAATCTCGATAGTTTCAAGATTAATATTATTTATCTATCTTAACAACTCCTGCCATTGTAATAGACTAATTAGAATTGTGTAACTATAGGTTCATCATTCATATTTTAGAGGATGCTATTATTATTAAATATTCGAATCGTTGTGTAAAATTTAATACAGTAATATTAAAAATTTAAAGATCTACTTCATGCATAATACATCATAATAAAGACATCATTGCAACTAATGTTAATTGGAGTTCCGATACAGTCTTCCTTTTTATAAAGCTAAATAAATATAGATTAAAAATATAATCATCGTAGTTATTATATACAAAGTATCATCTGTTCCCGGCACATATTTTTCTGTTGACGTTCATCTGTAAAGGAAAATATTATATTAATTTAAAGCTAAAACAATTTATAAAAATAAAAGTTAAAGCTTTTTAATGTTCCACGGCACTGATAACATTCTCTTATTTTAAGAAAAGATTCGGACAATCAGTTAATGTGACAATTTTAATAGACAACATGCTGGTTTACTGATAATGTTTTCGTTTTGTATTTATAACAATCAATATGAATCGTTAAAAATACAAATTTGCACAATTTCGAACCGACGATTTGGGGGTTCGAGCATTATTAATAATTTTATTTATTACTTTTGTCTCCAGGCCACATATTAAGAGTAGATTGCTGTAATTTGCTATAAACTTAAGGAATTTCTCTAGTCAGATGTCTCCTGGCGGCATATCGCTTCAAGTGTATAATAGGTAAGTGGAAATGCCTCGGACCCCGAGCCAGGCGCGGCGGTCAGTGCGGGCTGGCGCGCGCCACGACGATGAACCGGCGGCCGTTGAGCACGGCCAGCGACTGCGGCAGCGCGGGCCGCGGCGGCGCGCCCTTGGCCACGGCCCACACGCGCTCGCCGTCCGGCCCGCCGCCCGCCACCTGCCGCCAAACATTCCGTCAGAACCTGACCACTTACATTTTACTACTATATACTCTGTAACATGCTTACGTAAGTAACAACATTCTAAGATAAATTCTACCGATGCTATCCACTTTGTTGTGACTCGTATATATATAAGTTGGGATACCAATTAATACTTTACCTTCATCCTCAAGAGCACTCTTTTATCATTCTTTGGCACCTTCGTCGGTACCGGCACCGGCAGTCGCCTGGCACCAGTGTTGGACATGTTTGGTAGGGCGGTGATCAATTGGGGATGGGTCACACTAGTGGTGACGCCTGTTTTATTATGGACGACTGGAGGTTCCAGTGGTGGTGACGTTGATTTCCGACAGTTCTAAAAGTAATTATTTTAATTATAGTAAATTAATTATTGCGGCATAAATATGAAAAAAAAACAATTACCTAACAATAATTCACGCAATTTAAATTGAATGCTGTTCACATCCCTTATTTTTTTTTTAATAATTTCATAATATTATAATCACATATAATAGCATATAGTTGCCTACCATTTAATCGAATAAGATAATCTTCTAATAGCCGAATTGATTACCATCAATACTTTTACAGAGCCATATCTACAGATTAGGCCACTCAAAACAGTCAGTCAATGACGAAGGAGCTACAGACCTTGCAGAGGAAGCGGTCGGGCGCGGCGTGCGCGCAGCCCACGCAGGCGGGGTGGTACAGGCACAGGCACGCGGCGCACGCCAGCGACGGCACCGCGCCGCGCCCGCACGCCATCGAGCACGGCTGCTGCACCTGGCGCGGCACCTATAATACGAGAGACCGATAGGTGTCGTGGGTCACCCGTCTGGACCGACGTCGCTTTCGCTATATATTATGTATTAAATAGCATACACGTCGAATACATTAGCCACGTTCGAGAATAATTAAGTAACTATGACAAAATTGTATATAAAAATTCTGTGTCAATTTAAACAATACGCTTTTTCTTTACGTGACGATTTCTGCCAGTTCACTACAGTAAAGCCGCGTAAACGAACTTCGTCCCTAAAACACATGAATTCACTTATTTGCCCAATTATTGAACAGGACAAATTTTCTATTCCAGCTTTAAAGCTAATTTCCAAAAATACCAAAAAAAATTACCTGATGGTGATGCACCGGGACAGGCTCTCTTTCCGACGCTTGCGCGGCGGGGCTGTGAGGGACGTGCGCGGGATGCGCAGTATGTGCGGAATGTGTGGGGTGCGCAGCGTGAGTAGTATGCGCAGTGGGTGCGGGATGCGCTGGTTGCACAGGTTGCACGGGTTGCACGGGTCGCGGCTGCGGCTGGAGCGGCAGCGGACCCCTGCCGTACCACAGTGTTACCTGCGCCGCCAGCGCTCAGTACCCGCATGCGAGGGTTAATTGCCAATTCTTTGTCAATTAACCCGTCGTTTGCGATATAGGTTGTATGATTTTAATTTAAGACTTTTAAAATAGTATAATTACCTTACGAGCGTTTGCACTATGAATACCAAACGAATATTTTGTATTGTGCTTTATCAAAGATGATGTAAAATATTGTAAAACGATCCATTTTGTTTGAATGTTCAAAAACAACATAAAATACAATGTATTTTAAATTTATTTACACCGTGAACCACTCAAATATATATATGTATACGATCAAAAAAATAACCTTAATAGTCTATTTAGTATAAATCTTTTATATAAAATGGCAACATTTCATTAAAATAACTTTTTGGGTACCATTTAAGTACTAAAAAAATATTGCATATATTTAATTTAATATCAGAAATCATTCAGAAATGAATTAATTTTATAGTTATTATTAATAACTTGAAATTATTATTTTTATTAAAACACACATGCTATTCAAATCATACCTGGGTTTCTTCCATGCTGCAGTGTTGTTGTTGTCTGCTGGTGCTGGCATCTGCTGTTGCGGCTGCGCTTGCGGCTGTTGTTGTGGAGCCGGGGCCTTCTTCACTTGCTTCGGGGTAGTGGTACCATTGCTGCTTAGCCGGGAACCCATTGATTTAACCTATATAAAAAACTTAACGTAATATTTTACACTAATATTATAAATATGAAAGTACCAAATTTGATGAAATTTGGTACGAATCAAGCTGAAACTCCAAGGCAGTAATAGAGGCTAGACTTTTTATCTAATACTTGACGACCGACCACTTAAACGCGGGCGACAATTAGTATTAAATATATTTTATAGCATTATGAAAATTGTCTCATAAAATTGGTTGACGTGTTTAAATGGTACTTTTTTTTAAACCATTAGTTAATTTGCAAATTACATTTCATACCAATAAAATATTCATTATTTTTATGTAATGAAATAAAAATGTATGTTTTCATTTATACCTTAAGTTTAGCAGGTGGTGACTTATGCGTAGCGGGTTCAGGGCTGGCACCTTTAGGTGGTTTCGGCTTAGGTGTCCTCTTCCCATCCAACACTGGTGGAGGAGCAGCTGGTACTGGAGACTCCACGCGTCTGATGACTTTAGCATCACTGTAAATGAATATTTCGGTTTTAGTTGAAATGGAATATCACTTACGAAGTTTATAATCAAGAGAATTTTACTGTTTCTTGTGTTTCTAGAGCAAATTTTACTAACCGTATAATCTCTTTTTCAGGATCATCGATTCCCAATGGTTCTTTGAAGAAAGAGAAGTTTTCTAATGTGAGACCTGTGCCTGACAGATGTTCGGCGACCTGAAACAAAAGTTTTAATTTAAGACTAAATAGTGAACATTATATACATGTATATTATTGATTTTATTACTTGTTGCATTTAGACCATTACACAATCAGTACAATTTACAAAATAATCTATCATCAAAACTAGTATGTCGAATGTTAGGTCTGATCGTCTACGGGATAATCGATTATTTCAATGCACTGCCAACAATGATCCGACCTCCCTCGTGGAGCGCAGCTTCTTCCCGTGCGGCGTGTAGTAGTAGATGTCGGCGTTGCGGCGGCTGGAGGCGTCGGCCGAGGCGCCCACGGCGCGGTACACGAGCTCGCGCCGCCAGCCGCGCTCCAGCGGCACGCGCAGCGCCGGCGCCGACATCTCGGCCGTGGCGCGCCGCCCCCCGCGCGCCGCCGGCGACATGGACGCGTCCGTGGAGCCCGCGCCCTCGCCGTCCGAGCGCGACGACAGCGCCGACGACGGCCGCGAGCTGTCTGGGGGGAGATTCCAATTTATACATTATAGTTGCTTCTGCGGTTCAATACGTGACACCATTTATGATAATATTCTATACACGCGGCTGCTCGCGGGCGGACTATCGCGTTTGTACACCGAGCATAATGAGATTTACGACCTTCCGTTTTCTATTAATCCATTTGTTAGCGGCTCATTGCTCGATGACTGTGATTTAAGTCCAGCGGAGCCTAGATTATCCAGACTAATCATTCTGAGAGATTATCTAGATATAGCCGGTTAATATAATTCATTGAAAAATATATTTATTAAGATTACAAATTGAAGTACCACAAGCAGTATAAGCAAAGCCTGGATAACTGCTTCTCTTTTGTGATAAAAATAGACAATCAGACGGTCATTACTAAATAGATGAGGAGGTACTATTCTCACCAGTACCCCGCCGCTGACGCTTCGCAGCCACTGTCTCCCCGTTTTCATCTGAGAAGCTCCTCACGAAGGCAGTCACCTCCGCCTCGAGATGTTCTGACCACTTGGTACACCCACCTGTGTCTTGGCGAGCTCGTTTACTGGCTCTGATCGCTGGTGTAGCCATGACGCTACGGACTGGTGTGTATGTCTTGATGGCGGCTGACACCTCAGCTTCCAAGCGTTCTGTAATAAAAAGCAATTTGTTTTAATATTTATTTTTGTCACCTCACAATTAACACTTATCAATCATCATGAACAATGAGTCCATAAAGTCATTAAGAGTATAAAATATAAAACCCAATTTTCACATAAAAAACAATTTCAATGACCTACAAAAACCCAACAAATAAAATAGGCAGTCCATATCAAACACAGACTATAAATATATAAATTATCTACAATGAACACAAACAAAAATATGACAAAGACATACTACAGGTAGTTCATATAAAACATATGTATCAAAAGAGTTTTTACCGAATAATCATATATAATTGAAACCCATCATACAGCGAATAAATGAAATCTTCAAAAAAGAAAATAGCATAGTAATAAAACAAGTTTTTTTATGAGATGATATGAAAAAAGAACTAACATTGGTGTATAACCTGACCTACCAATATCGAAGAATGGCATCACAACATGGAGATATTATGGGGTAGGTGAGCGTGCTAACACTCAGTCCTATAATTCAATGTGAAAGATTGTCAAACCAGGGGAACTTTGTTAAGAAACCATAGGTTAATGTGCATTATGACTCACAACACGGCAACTTTATAAAACCATACTGAGAATTTATTAATAGAAAAACCAAATAACTTCCATTGAACCATCTCAGGGTTTGAAACCAGGATCTCAGCTTTATACGATAGCTACTACATCAATGAAACAACAGTTTTATATGTTATTTAGTATACAGACTTAAAAATGTATGTAACTTTGCCAAAAAGTCCCAAAAAAGTTGTTATTGTTTAGTAACATAAGAAATAAAGTATATTGGTACAAAGGAACATATTCCTTATATATGTTTCTTTGAGATATAAAAGTATAAAGTGCTATTTCCAATTTTAAAATAACTGTGGACACATATCTTTTCCCTAAACTCGCTTACCTAAAACTTGACAATATCCAGTCAAACTATTGTGTTCAGTAAGGTCAAAACCTTTGAAACCATCATCACTAGATGTGGATGTTCTCCGTTTAACTTTCCTCTCCTCTTCTGATAAGCATGGAATAATAATAATCATTTTTTATAAAAAAATAATAGTTTAAATTTTAGATAATATATTAAATAGTATATATATATATATCATTCTAAGCACCCCATTCTGGTTTTGCACAGGTGCAATTTATTATTAAATTATTTATAAAGAAAATGATATAATATAAATATGATTTATACCCTATATTACTCAGGAATAATGTATCTTATTACGAGTAAAAAAAGTTTAGAATTGGATCATCAGCTTCAGAGATTAACCTCTATATTACAAACAAACAAATTTTACCTCTTTATAATATTAATATAGATTTAATAACCAATCAGACAATCTGGGTATTGTATAAATCTCTAAAATCTAATTCAACATCTTCTTTAATTAATTAATATATTTAAATTTAACACTATAAGAGAGTCACCTATGATTTAAAAACAGTATCATTAAAATAATATCATTAAAATTCAATGATATTGCCTAAGAGATAGAATAATATCAGACTCACCAATAATGCGACTATAATCTGCGATGCTGCTTTGCTCACAACTGTCGAAACCTTTAAACTCTTCATCTCCACCATCACTAAACGCCGCGGATGCTCTACGTTTGATGCCTCTCGTCACCTCCTCGTCAGGTTCTTTCTGTTCTTCCATTGTCTCTTCCGTTTCTGATTCTTCTTTTATTGGTAAATCAGTTTCATGTAAATTGTCTTTTAATTCATCTTTTGTTTCCACAGCAGATTCATCTAATAGAAAAAAGTTAGTTATTAATATAACAAAATAATAACTTGACTGGTGTTTTGGAAGATTACCTATACAATTTGTGAACATATGGAATATTGTCAACCTTGTATAGTTTAAGAGTTTTTTATACAGTTATTCACAACGCATTAAAAGCTACAAAAATTCCCACTTTTGACAAAATCATAGCAAGTCAATTTGCCCCTCATCGGACAACAATTAACTTACTTAAATTAAATAATTGAAACATACTGTACAATTTTATTATTAAAGTATTTTAAATAATGACTTAATAATCAAGATGATCTTTAACAATCACATCATACCTTTACAGATAACAATCATTATCAAATGAAAAAAAAACATCTAAGGTATGTATTTAAAAATAATTGAAATGTATTTAAAAAAAAATGCATGTCTCTCTCTTAGTGAAATTTATTACATATGGAATTTTAGGCGCCTTCTGTATCTCATTACAGACATTAATTTCAATATCTCAACATAAAATCATAATTATTTTTTTTAGTAAGAATAATCTTTTATATAATTTTGGTTGATTTACAATTCACCCTAAAATCCCATAACATAAATTTCACGTTCAACAAACTTTAATAAGACACATTACTTGGTGGTAAGTCTTTGTACAAGCTCGTTTGGGTAGGTACTATTGTTGTGTTCTAGTTTGAAGGGTAAGTTAGGTTAGAGGTGCATTGGAGATGTAAGGAATGTTTGATATTTCTTGTAGTGTTGATGTCTATAGGTGGTAGTGAGCACTTACCATCAGATCGCCACCACCACTTGTTCATTTGCCAGTTATTTAGACAGTTCATTCTAAGAGGTGCATATATTTATTTAATAATAGCAATTCATTAAAAAAAATAATTAAACTTCAACATATCTTTTTCCAGAGGCTGTTGAAAAGGAACAATATCTGTAATGATTAAAAACCCTCGTCTTATTTGTTTATGCTAATTAAAAGTTAAATCTATTACGACTATTACAAGATTAATTCTCAATTTATTTTTTGGTCCGTTCAAATTCATTGTGCAAAATTAAATACTTTCTCCCATTTACTAAAAAGTTTTACAAATTAATATTGACATCGTCCAAAATGATCTCAAAATACAAATCGAAATACCCCAAAGTATCAAATTATATTATTAAAATAAACTTAAAACCAAACTCGAAGTTAAATAACTAACTTGTTCTATACTGTAATGAATAATAAACTTTAATTTATAATTGTAGAAATTTTATCAGATAACAATATTAATTACAGTACACATGTTTTAGGAAGAGAATTGTTAAATAGTAATTACATATGAAATAGTTTTTCACTGATCTCAATATCATACTTAAAATGATAGTGAATCATGTAAATGAATGTATGTATTTTACCAAGAAGAAGTAATATTTAAATCATTATTTATATAAAAACATAAAAATTGTAAGAAGAATTATGTAATGAATAAGAATATCGAATATGTATAAAAATATAGAGAGAAATAAAATTAGTTTATTTCCTATTCGTAATTTACCAATGGAATTGTACAAAATTACAAAACATCCGTCATTAAAAGACTCAAAACTGGACAAAGCTCTCGTCTCCTCTCGAAGAAAAGTTTAAACCTATTCCACACAGATGCACAGGTTACACGTATACTACTACACTCAATACACATGGGTATTGGCATATTGAATATTTTCCTTCTATGTCAAATCAGAATTTTAAAAGTCTAATATAAACTCAAGATTCCTCGCCTTTTATATAACTGTAAACTCCTCTTAAAGTTCAGGTGCTCTATCTATTGGGCTATCTTGCTCTCATTAAATGTATGAAGTTGAGTTTTATCATTTGAGAAAAAAGTAGCTACTCAATTGTCTGCTTGTTCTTCTTAGTAGATACTACCTTCCAAATAGTGATAGCTTTGCTGTTCATTTAATCCTCTAAAATAATAATGCTAAGACACTCATAGTATCTACTTGACTTAATAAATGTATCAATGCTCGGTATAAATTAATTGATACTCGACTTATAATTCAACTTTATATTTTTTCATATAATATTTAATCAGTGACAATAAGATACTAGAATTACATAAAAGTATTTTAAATTGTATAACATATACATAAAAATCAGCTCTTCCATATGGTAGAAGCTAAAATAGAAGTGACAAAATAATATATCTACATCTCATTAACGGTAATACCAAAGCTATTACAACATTTGACTAAAATAATTACATATCAAACTCGCATTCGCAATTAACATGATTTCTTAAGCAACTGTAATTGGAATATTTACAAATAGCAAGACTGCAGAGTTATTAATGCTAAGAAACTGCTTGGTGTCTTACTAGAGTGTAAAAAGTCATTACTTAGAGTAAAACTTAGATATTCTTACATTAATATAGTTTTAATGAAGTAATAATCTGATAGAAGATGCAGATGTGATGAATGTATGTCAACAAGCAGATAAGAGGTTATGTGAAAGTCAAATTACCTTCAGTAGGTTCCGATGTCGCTTCAGATTCAAGAGCTGAAGGTTCTGCTTGGAGTTCTGAAGCATCAGCGGTCTCCATGGTCTCCGTTTCCGTCTCACCGCCGTCTAGTTTTTGTTCATCATTTGATGCGTTATCACCCACCGCCATTTCGTCCGACATTGTCAAATCTAAATATAATACCGAGATCCACTGTCAGAGCGTAAATAACCACATAACAATCCGTTACGACACTTCACTGCTTCACCCGACAAATTATCAGATATTGTGCGCGTCACAACGAAGATTTCCCGCTATATTGAAAGAGAAAAAAACTTTTGCTAAAATGATCTTAGAGTTCATTAAACGTCTACCTATTTTACATCCCTGCTTCATAAGAACATGTTATTATCTTTAATTATACCAGGAATAAAATATTAATTGGTAAAATTGGAAAATTATATGCAATTTAATCCCAAATACAGTTTCCAAAGGAAAATGTCGGTCATAAACAACATCCGGTCCGACGACGCCACACTGTTTGTCTACTATTGTCTATTTCATTACCCCATTTGTTTTGTCTATGAGTTTTTTATTATTGTTATTTTCTTTATTAATTCTCCTTCATGTATAATAATTTTTTAAATATAAAATAATAAAATGATTTAGAAACATATTATAAAAAACATTTATTAAAAAAAAAATTAGCATGTTTATTGTTTTCATATAGACTCGGCTTACGGATATAAGATAATTACTACTTGTTTAACTTGACAAAACTTTTTTGTCGAATTAAGAATTTAATATATAATACATATTGTACGATTTTTGGTTATAATATAATGTACCTACATCTATATAAAGAGACGTTTTGCAAACACGCATTGTTTGTTTCGATTGGACACAGTCGAGTTACCGAGTTAGTCACAATATATCAGATGGTACGTACATAGATTTTTTATTAACCCTGAGACCATTCTGAAATTCTATTTACATGTAAATAATTTATTCACTAATTAAATTTGATAACATCCAACCTGGATGTTATGGATGAATACAATAGGCTTGTGTGAAGTTAAGCGGGCCCTTCTCGTTCAGTCCTACCCTGGACTATAGTATAACATAGGTTATCCGCTTGAAATGTGAACGGGAATAAGCCCGGGGTAGGATTACTGCTGATTGCAGAATTATACATAAAAAAACAGTATAACACTGACGGAAAAAATTAAATAGTAAGATGAATTATTTATTTTACATACCGTTACTATGACTAGTTATTTTAACGTGACTGTTTGTAATTATGTTAATACTATAAAATAAATTATGAATTAAGATATCGCCAAATATTTTTGTGTTTAATATAGTAAGTATTACATTTTGTAGAACTTATCAAAATTTTAGCCCTGACTGTTAGAATTAGTGTATAAATATATATAATTGGTCATACTTTATTCTAACTACTTAAAGCTGTAATGTAATGTTCTGTATACGGAACCTAGACTTTGCTAAATTAAATTAAAATATAAAAAATATACTGACCATAAACAACATTATGCAAATTTGAAATATTAGATGGTTATAAATTAATCTTACTAATGTTGGTCTATTTCTTACTAGACTTATCGATTATAGGAAATATTAATACTAAAAATTATTTTAACATTATTTTATAGCATAATTATTGTAAGTGACCTTTAAAATCTGTATTTTTGTGGCTGTGTATACTATTTCTTATGCACTATATATTAAAAAAAAAAGTAAAATAGCACGCTGCCGCTGCAGCCATAGACAAACTGGGGGAGGAAGTTTGTGAGTGATCGATTTTACACCGGCCTCTACAAAACTTCTCAACGGCATTTCTCTTTGTTTGCCGTACGCGTGCCTAATATCCAAACAAAAGTATCGAGTTCGAAGAGCATCCTAAAAATGGCGAACACGTTTCGCGGTGTGACGGTTTCCGCCGTCAATAATGACGGTGCTCTAACTCCGCGCTTCAACTTTCCTACAAACGTAAACGTGGATTACGACCCGCAAGGTCTAAGTGTAAAAGTGATACGTGCTGATCCTGTGCTGGCTCAGGAGGTGCTAGAGTTCCCCGTCCACAGCCAGAGCGAGTGTTCGCGAGTCGCCGGCCAATCATATATTTTTACTATAGATAATGAGACTTTGTTTTTTAAGTTCGCCTCTGATGTTGACTGTCAGAACTTCCATTTGCTTGTTAGTAAAATCAAAGCTGGTCGATCATCATCTGTGTTTACGGTGCGTACGGAAGACTCATCGGCGATGCAATATTTTCAGTTTTATGGTTACTTGAGCCAGCAGCAGAACATGATGCAAGACTATGTGAGAACGAGCACTTATCAGCGAGCCATATTATCAAATATCAATGACTTCAAAAATAAGGTAGTTCTAGATGTCGGTGCTGGTTCTGGTATCTTATCCTTCTTCGCGGCGCAGGCGGGCGCTCGTAAGGTTTATGCAGTCGAAGCTAGCAACATGGCGCATCACGCGCAAGCCCTGGTTCGAGCTAACGGCCTGCATGATCGCATCACAGTCGTCGCGGGAAAAATAGAGGAAATAGAACTACCGGAAAGCGTAGATGTTATTATTTCTGAACCTATGGGCTACATGCTGTATAATGAACGTATGCTAGAAACCTACTTACATGCTAAGAAATGGTTAAAACCGAATGGTAATATGTATCCTACGCGTGGTGATTTACATATAGCACCATTCACAGATGATGCTTTGTTCATGGAGCAATATAACAAGGCAAACTTCTGGTACCAAGCGTGTTTCCATGGAGTCGATCTCAGTGCATTACGCACAGCTGCAATGAAGGAATACTTCAGACAACCCATTGTTGATACGTTTGATGTACGTATATGTATGTCGCGATCGGTGAGACATGTTGTAGACTTTTTAAATGCCAATGAAACTGACTTACATCGCATCGAAGTGCCATTCAGATTTGAATTAACTCAATCTGGAACTTGCCATGGTCTTGCATTCTGGTTTGATGTGCTATTTGCAGGCACCACTCAGCATATATGGTTGTCTACAGCACCGACAGAGCCACTTACTCATTGGTATCAAGTGAGATGCCTTCTAGAGACACCAATTTTCGCAAAACAAGGCCAAGTTCTCACAGGGCGTGTGCTTTTATTAGCTAATAAGAGACAGAGTTATGATGTTACAATGGACATAAATTTGGAGGGAACAAATATTTCCTCTTCAAACACATTAGACTTAAAGAATCCCTACTTCAGATATACAGGTGCACCTGCTGCTCCACCACCAGGAGTTAATACAACATCCCCGAGTGAGTCATACTGGAACTCTATTGAGTCAGCTGGATCTTTAAGCAATGGTCAGGGTGTTATCTTAACTGATGGTACACAGCAGTACTGTTCCACACCTGACCAGACCATTGCATATGGAGCCCACCCCAACATGATTAAAACAGTGATGCTTCAAGAGGAATTCATAAAGAGGATCGGGATTAGTCAAAACGGCGATATATAATCCGCAAAGTCGCGCCGTGCGCGCCTTAGGGCTATAAGGAACCGTCGCAATCGGTTGTGAACAATCTTCCGTTCAAACTTTATAGTGTGTAAGCAGACTTATTTATTAATACATCACAGTGGACTACTGTAAAATCGTGTAATTGATACAACATTGACAAGGCAGCTTGCCTTAATAAATCAGTTAGGTGTATGCTAAGTATAAATGATGCATTCAAAACTTGTACGTGTAGTTTCTGAATTGCATTTTCGATAATGTAAGAAGCAGTCAAACGTTATAGCACCTTGTGGTGTAAATTTTCTTCTCAGTTTGTATGACGCTTACTAGTGTAATTTGGATACAGCTCCTAAAATATTTTTTTTTTTTTTGTAAATATGTCCTACACCCAGTTTGACATGGCGAAAATTGGCCAAATACATTACAACTGCTCGAGCAACGGCTCTGTAGTTAGTTTAAGTAATTTAGATGTTTAAGTACACTTAGAATAAGCAATAAATGCTAATGATGATGCTTAATGATATAAATACTCATTAAACATTATTGCAATTGTATTGAACTCAATCATATGTGAATCAACCAGTGATTTTTGTATGTGACAAACAGGATTATGTTTTTTATAAAATTATTTCTGTCTGCCAATCGGGGAAAGGGATTGTGGATTATATGAAACAGTAGAATGATTATGTTTTCGCATATTTTTAATGTTCAATTTAGATTTGTTTATTTTTAAACTATTACAATATTGATGAATAATTTATTCTTTTATATTATTCACTGTCAGAAATTAGTCTTCAATGATATGTATTTATAAGGCTAATATTTATGTATATTGTGTTAATTAATAATCAAAAATGTTGTCTGAAACGACTTAATATCATATTTGTATAGGTTCGACATCAACATTACGATCGTAAATTTAGTTTTAAAAAATTCAAATCTGAATTGAATTATTTCTTCAAATATGTTTTATGTAAATATTAAGATAGGTTACTTAGGAGTGCTAAATGTTTTGACTTCTACAAAGCCAGTTGTATGTCACAGCGATCAGTATTCATTTTATGTTCCATATTTGTAGATATAGCAATCGGAGACTCACATGCTATAAATATGAAAGTCTTTTTTGCACTTGAATGTTTATACTAGTGTTGTATTAAATCTGTCTAAATTTAAAGACAGGTAATTATTGATTAATGTATGTCTGAAATTATAAATCGATATAAATATTGGCTATGTAAAATCAGTTTGAAATTTAGTCATTTTAAGTCTAAGGAATGGAATCGATCTATAGCCCGTCGAATTGATCTTTATAATAAATTTTAATATTTGACTATAAAGATATACTTGCCCAGAGAGAATGTTGTGACATTCTCTACAATTTTTATTATTCATATCTGATACCAGTAGTAATAATAATTGTAAGGAGCAATGAGCAATGAGTTATCTTAAAAGAACCAAAAATTAAATATTTTGGAAATAAGACATGGGTTGGTACATTTTGGCCGTAGGTTCAATTACAAAATCCATTATTGATATGCAACAATTTCAATGTATTTAATCTGTATTTACTTATAATTTCCAATATATACTGAGATTTCTGGAACAAGTGCAGACATTCAAACATTCATTACTTATATATAGTTTCTTAAACACAACTACCTCAAATATTGGCAGACGAATCTGAATTAATTACGATACAGCAGGATTTTAATTCCATGACAAAGAAGGTTGCCAAGTATAACCTTGATGTATCAAAAAATTTGGCACGTAGGAAAATGGATAGTTTAAAAATCTTTGGTGGAAATAATTGGATAAGCAATATGTTTGGATTCTAATTAATAAACAAATTTTGTCACAAATGCTTTTTCTAATTTTTCCCAATGACATTTTTCGTTTTATATTTTTCTCTTGGTAGGTGAAATAAAAAACATTTTAATAGTTATATGATCTATTATAAATAATCTTCATACATATACAAATGATTTAAGACTTACGGATGCCATATATCTAAAGTTTTATTTTTACATATAATTAAGTTAACTTCAGACATTCCAAAACATTAGGGATTGTATCGCTCTTATGTTTGCACAGCATTCTTAACAAATTGAGTTTCTTTTCATTAGTTTTAGAAGATTCTAGCTCGTACAATGTGCAAAGGTTTATAAGTAGGCTCTCATTTAACCCGCGTTCCGGATCCGAGTGGATTGCTTTTTGGAGTACAGCAATGGCCTCTTTGAGTCGTCCCATGTAGAGAAGACATACTGACAAGTTGTTTGCAACCTGTGAACATATATATATATTTTTAAATACTAAGCTGAATTAGCTTTAATAGGGGTAGTCGACATCGTCTATCCTGAGCAGAGCCATATCAAGCTATGCTGGGACCCTTAGGCACCCATGAATTTGGGGCCCTTTTGGTAGACATTTACTACCATATTTAAATAATTTGCTTATAGCCAGGCCTTAAGTATAACTTCAAATAAACGGTGCGGTAATTTTAGTAAATTCGTTGGAATCTGATTGGTTGTACAATCTTATGGCTATAGTATATATATTTCTATCATGATGAGCACGTCTATAGCTTTCTACTTTTAATATCAACTATAGTCACTAGCCTTTTGATAAATATGTTAGTTATTTCTTACAAATATGGCAATTTCGAAAATATAATGTATAGCAGTCAACGTGAGCATAAACGTGTGAAACAAATTGTTGGTTCTACGGGGCCCTCTAAGGAGCCCTGGGCACGTGCCCCGTGTGCCCTATGGTAAAAACGGTAATGGTCCTGAGCCCATGTAGTATACACATAATTAATTCTAGCCTTAAATTGTATGTTATACGTAAATACAAAGTTCGTTTATTTTTTACTCCAAAATTGATTAAGATACGCTGTAGAATTCTGACAATTATTTTAATGTTTTAAAACACTGCGCTAAACCCAAATCAAAGAGAATAGGTTAAAATAAATAACGTGTTAGTTCAGAACGGTAAGGTAGCCTAATATACCTCGATTGCTAGGGATGTGTGCACGAATATTGTTTATACAAAAATTTTAGTCTTATCCCAACCAAAAAATGAGAAAACTAAAATCTTGAATAATCTTTGATATTCGTTTTGCATGTCGGCGAAGTTGTTAGAAATATTTTGATTGAACATGAAGCGCAATAGTGTTTTATTATATGTATTGATATATTACTCAAGAACTAAAATATATCAGAGCAGAAAATCGTACGTAAATGGTAATCTAAGGTTTGTTCTACTCTACTCCTTGGATTAGGTCTTTTAGATTTGAACTGTGCAATAATATTTGATGTGTTTGTCTATACAATCGTTATTAGTTATACGATGTTTTTTTATTAAACAAACGTCCGTTAGCTGTTACTGAGTTTCTAAATACAAATCTAGCAGTTCGCAAACTTTTAGTCTTTGGTGCCAAATGCGTTCAAGGTCAAGTCGATGACCGCCTTGCATTTGTTTATTACAAAACATGAAAATTTAACAACGCTGTTTCACCTTGCTCATCTTACTTATCAAAACTGGTTTCCAGTACATTGTTCTGATATATATTATAAAATATGTCGGAGGTCTTGCAATTGAGCATCTAATGATAAGTAATCACCAGCGCGCAAATACAATAGCTCTCCATCGCAAATGCGCCATCAACTTTAAGAGTTAATATTTTATGTCCCTTGTGACTGTAGTAATACTGGCTCACTCACCCTTCAAAGCGGGACGCAATAATACTAAGTATTGCTGTTTGGCGGTAGAATATCTGATGAGTGGGTGGTACACACAGGACTTGCACAAAGCCGTATTACTAAGTAAACTTCCTGAAATATTTAAAAGGGGGTACCCTGACGGTATTCTTAACGGGAGGCAATTACTGACGAGTTGGTGGGAGAAGTTGAGTTTATATAAGGTCTCCTCTCCCAAATCGCTCCCTTTACCATCCTTATGAAGACGGATAGAATAGCTCGATGCAAAACGGGACGAGCTCAAGACCCGACCACCTGTGGCCATACATTATAGCTATGTCGGAGGACTGCTGACCTGCATTGAATGTGGTCGTACATTAACTGCAAAAATTGGCTATGTCAGTCACTCGATAGTCAGATCCCAGTCGCTGTGGCCGAATACGGTCGGGATAGATAGATATGTACCTCTTAATATAAGGCCTAGCTACAATCAACGGAGGAGTAAAGATCAACAAACTTTATAATTACATTTCCCATACGATTTGCTAATAGTTCAGCTATCATTTGCATTAGTAACAGTTCTTGTTTGATATCTGTATAGTATAAAATTATTCAAATTAACTACTAATTAATATCCACCTTAATTTACTTCCAAAGTTCCGATAGCAAATTTGACATTGAAAACGCTATTAATTCGCGAATCCATAATGAATATCATACATTAATCAAGATTTCAACCAATAATATCACATTAATTAGGTATTAATCTTGTTAATTTGTCGTTAACTCATCTCATGGTTGGAATAGGTTAAATTTTGGGAACGTGTGTTAACAATAACCAAGCACTTATGTTTAAAAAATTGAAATATATATATTGTTAGGTTTTGAGAATGGATGTGGATGGACATAGAGGTAGGGGACGACCCAAGAAACGATGGATGGATTGTGTGAAAGACGATATGGTTAGAAAGAATGTTACTTGTGAGATGACGTCCGACAGAGAAGTATGGAAGAAGAGGACACCCCAAGTAAAATTGGGATAAGGGCAGGAGGATGATGATGTAGTGTAGTGTAATTACCATAATATTCGTTGGTTCCTGGTCGGCTGCTTTCGCGAAATTGTTGTATGCGTCCTGGTATTTTCCATGCGCTATATCTATAAGACCGAGGTCGACGTACTCTCGTACATCCGGGGTTGGGCATCTGAAATAAGTCAATGGTTTTCAAACATCAGATGTTTCGACGAGCAGAAAAGTTCTTTTTTTCAATAAAGCTGAAAAAAAATAATAGAGGCACGTGTAAGAAATCAAAGCCGAATCAGTTGTACCGCCGGACAGCCGGATATTAGGTACCCGTGTAACAATTTTTTGATTTTAGTATGTCTGTGAACAAAAAGAATTAAAGTAAATTGTACAAGAACCTCGTATACTTGGCAGGGCTTTGTCCAAGCCCTAGGTAGGTATGACCCACACATTAGGCATTCTACCGCAAATTAATACATAGTACATTTATGTGGGTTTCAAGGCTGAGAGCCAGTGCAACTATAGGCACAAGGGACATAACATCTTGGTTACCAAGGCTGGTTACGCATTAGTTATGAAATGGAAGGTTAATGTTTCTCAGTACAGATAATTTCTATGGACAATTAATTTTTTTATTTTTTTGTTATATAAAAAATATCGGTTTTGAATGTGACTTCAAATTGATTTATAGAATTTTAAAATATGTTTTATTTGTGGTCATCAAGTGTTAGTTTTAATAAAGTAGTCTATGACCTTCCTTGGGGTTTAATCGTAATACAAAAATTTCATCAAATTTCAATTCAGCGGTTCGGCTGAGAAAATGTAACAAACATACAGTTAGACAGACATTTCTTGAGCATTTATAATATTATATTAGTATAAATGATCAACGGAATGTTCACTTATATATACGGAATATCAAATCAACAAAGTATTATCAAAAAAGTTTAAAAATTTAAAATCTTCAATTGCACCTAAATAAAGCGAAATATTAAATTAAAAGCACAATAATTTAAAGCATAATAATATCAGCAGTTTCAACAATTCATTTCAAAATTATATTTAGGAATACACAATAGGTTAGGTTCACGTATATCATCCTGGTTCCACGGTGATGCACTCATCTTCAAGTGAGCTAGTGTTTGAACCGTGAAATGAGTCCAGTCGAACTTCCATCCGATCCACCACGAGCGCCGACTCGACCTCTGCCTGGCGAGTCAGGAATTTGGAGCAACGCAGAGGGCGTTGATGCACGCACGCCATCCGAGTTGCTCCAAATTCTTGACCGCAATCGGGGTCACGGCTGCAGCCGGAGCGTCGTCACAATCGGTTCCAGGCGGAGACTTCGTCACCTCGCGTACGGCACCTGGAGCTCGGGTCCGAGCGGGGCGACTCACAGATGGTGGCGCAGGTCCCGCGCGGCGTCGCAGTGGCGGGCGGCGGCGCGCACGTGCCCCGCCAGCAGCGCCACGCGGCAGAGCGCGCTGGCGACGGCGCGGCGCTGCGCCGCCCCCGCGCCCGCGCCCGCGCCCGCCCCCGCGCCCAGCGACGACAGCACGTTGCCGGCCAGCCGGTAGTCCTTGCGCCCGGAAACATAGCGTTGCTGGTCATCTCATTCATTACTCAGTGCAGAGTGTGATGTATACTTTACGGTTGACTATTATATGGCAGTGTTTCATGTAACAATCTGACCCCTAATCATAAGGTAAAAAGAACCTAAGTGCCTTATCACGAGTACACGCTTGTCCTGTAACGGCTCGGCGTAGCGTCGCGTTAACTCTTCCGCATATACACAGTTTACGCATGTTTTAACGTGACTAACTTCAATTTGAAACATACGGACGGTATTACACAACAGAAAGCCACGATATAATAAAATAATATCGATAAATATAGCATGACTATTTCTTAATAATTAAATAGTTTCGAAAAAATTGTAAAAAATAATAACATTCGTGGTCGATATCAGAAAGTTGTCACCCGTGCCGGGATTACGTTCGTCTGAACGGGTCTTTACAAATCGATAGCACGTTCGAACACCTCAACGGTCCCTAAAGAACAGGAATCACTCTCACCGACGACAACTTAAACCATAACATAACGCCGGAGAAATAAATGAGCTAAAATAAACGAGCGAGTGAATTATCATAATGGTGATGATGATCAAACGATACCTTTAACGCGATCGCACAGTTTACGATCGAATGTAAAACTCGCGTCTGTCTAGCTGTCCAAAGCCGCAACGATTCATTCTGGTCCTCTATTGAGATGGTGCCAGTACCGTCTTCGATCTTACCCTCGTTCAGGTTTGCTATCATCTAACATACACATACATAATAATATTACAGATATATGTATAATTCTTTATAAAATACGGTCGAGTTATTGGACCACCTGATGGTGAGCGATCACCACCGTCCATAGATAGAGGTCAATATTGTTGCTGGGCACCAGCATACCAGCAACTAGATAGGTATATCCCTTGTGTCTGTAGTTATGCTGGCTAACTCACAATTCAAATGCTTGTCGGTAGAATATATGATGGTACCTATCCGGAAAGGTTTACACAAAGCAGAGTTTACATAGGGACATAACATCTTAGTCCTCAAGGTTGGTAGCGCTTTTGTTACGTGAGGAATGGTTAATATTTTTTTCATCACATTTGCTCGGTGGTAGGGCTTTGTGCTAGCCCGTCTGGGTAGTATAGGTTTGGTTTACCAGCCACTCAGCCACTGATATTCTACCGCCAAACAGTAGTACTCAGTATTGTTGTGTTCTGGTTTGAAGGGTGAGTGAGCCAGTTTAACTACAGGCACAAGGGACATAACATCTTAGTTCCCAAGGTTGGTGGGGCATTAGTGATGTAAAGAATGGTTAATATTTCATACAGCGGCATGTTGGCGCCTATGGGCAGTGTTGACCACTTACCATCAGGTGGGCCATTTGCTCGTCCGCCAATCTATATCATAAAAAAGATCTGATTAAAAAAAACTACTCATTCTTCCAAAACGGTATGAAGTTAAAAAGTACCAGGACATCATAAAAGCTCGGAGCCAATAATCACCTGTTCTATGACGTCGAGCATCGCGTACAATCTATCCATTGCTTCTTCTGGTTTATTTGCGTGCATCGGTAGTTCAGCGATCAAGAGACGCAATGAGAACGGCACCAGTGAACCGGTTCGATTCTCGTATGAGTCCGGATAGAACTGGAACATAAATGAATGTCCAGCGATTATTTTCTCATTATAAAATTCTCCATGGACTGAAGATGGACGTGAAGTCAAACTTAAGATATCCCTTGTGCCTGTAGGTAAGTAAACTAATTCACTGTTGTTACACAAAGCGTATTACGTACGTAGAATATTGGATGAGCTTATCCAGGTCTTGCTCATTTTTTTTTCTGGCTAAAAAATAGCTACGACGCCTTCTCACAAGCGAATCCGCGGATGCACTCTCCAGAAGGTCTTGCTCAAAGCAATACTAGTAAAGTTACAGATTGTCGAATATGTATGCTGAATATGATCCAGGTAAGTACAGATGACCAGGTTATGACAGTTTTATTCTTCGTGCCATCTTTTTTGTTCAGTGTTATAGCCTATTCCTGTCAAATTGGAAGGAAATTCAAAACATAACTGTGACATTAACATTTCCATTTTGGCATCATAATTTGCAATAAGACACCACCCATACCTATGCTACGTATAAACAGTATATTCAAGGTCATGCGCTAGTCTTGATCTGGTTCATTAAAATGTAAATTTATATTTTGTCCTCTTTCAAAACAGAACACAAGGCTACGAAGTATTGCTGTCCAGTTGTCGAAGTATGATCTACTCCGAATGACTTGCACAAGGCCCTTCTATGGAATCATTAAAATCAAAAATACCTGATAAAACATATCCGGTTTAGAGAAATCTCCAAACGGCTCAGCCTCCTTCATCAATGGCTCATAAAGTTTAATGCGGCACATGACTGCGAATCTTGTTAACCAGAGCTGTAACGATCTTGGCGTATGCTTAGTTGGTCTGTGCATGCGACCTGCACCTGTGAATTGGATACACATATTCCCTAAATAAAAGGTAACCTTTATCCTACCGCTGGACCAAGGCCAGCTTTCCTAAAGCGAGCGTTAGACGTAAGGGGTCTTAGTTGATTTGACATTGGTTTGCAGCTTATTCCATTCCAATGCTGATGTTTATCATGATGATTATCTCACGATGTTTTCATTCGCTCGGTACAGGATCATTCATTAGTTATTGTCAACTCATTTCCATACTGACTTGCATAGTTAATTTAGTTCAGATCACTCACCATTCATCATCATTAATAAATACATCATTAATATGTCTACTGGGCTGTGAAAACCCTGAGCCTCATGCCACGGGCTTTCGTAATTTATTAATTCTAATCTCATTTAACAAAATGAAGACATTTTTTATTTAATTTGACATTTATGATACAACTATTGAAATATTAACGCCGATAACTAATATCGCATTAAAATTACGCCTTTATATGTAAAACCACATAAACCAGACATTAAGACAGTCATACGATGAATAAGAATATATTTCACACAATGTCTGTGTGGGACCTACGCAAGGAACAATATTTCAACAAAAGTTAACCTTCAAATTTCATAAGAAAATTAAAAGTATAATAAATCAGTCACGTCACACCATAAGCTTTGAGTTTAAACAATACTAGCTAACCTGCGGCTTTACCCGCGCGAAATTTATAAAACACAAACGTCCAACCCCCGTTTAACCCCCTTAGGGGCGGAGTTTCGTAAAAATCGTTCTTGGCGGATGTCTACACCCTTTAAGGAACCTGTCAAATTTTAAGTTTGTAGGTGTTTGTAAGATTTCGTGATTAATCAGTGAGTAGTATTTCACTACTAAGATTGACTAATAATAACATTAATGAACGCTCGTCTTCATATTAACATAAGCTAATTTGTCAATTTAAATAATTATAATATCAGTAAATCTTCCATTACCAAAACAAATTTTATATCACAAGTATTTTGGTACCGAATTGATAAATAAAACCGAATACTTCGTTCGATATATATTTAAACAAAACGACAATGCCTAATAAAAAAAGTTACAATATTAAAATACGTAACTATAACATCAAATCCACAAAATAAACAAAACTTAGCTAACCATAAATAATAACATTCCACGTCCCAACATAAAAATAACAATATAGAATCAAAACAAAGAAATGTCATGATATTTTTTAATCTACCCTCATCGCTTATACATTTTAAATAACACATTTCATAATAGATGGCGCTGTACGCTTTTAAATCGCGCTTATGGTGTTTACATTTAAACAAGCTAAGACGATTTTAGAATGGAGTTTACATGGTTATACTGATTTACTTTTATCTCGAAAGGGCTGCAGTTGGTCGACAAACTGTAGCCTAAGAATTATTATTAAAATTTTAATATATTTACCTTGTGTATATTTGTAACTCTGTCTGTCTGTTTGTTACCTCATTCCAACTAAATTAACTTTGCAATTTGACATAGCGTTTTAGCATTAGGAATAAGATGCTGCTAGCCGGGAGTTAGTTATCTTATATCCAGACCTACTCATTTATTTTTTTCATAAAGTTTTAGTTTGTGTGTATAATGGTTGAAGAGGTATTTTTTTTAAACGTAATAATTAATAATAACTTATATCGACAGAGGTTCAAGGTCCTTTGTTAATTTAAATTAGATTTACAGTACGTCAGAAGGCTATGTACAGTAGGGTCGCCGTATGCCGAAGGACTCAGTAGTAATAAATAACAGTGAAACTAGTAGGCACTATTAGTACTATAGACTAAGATATCAATGTGTGATAATATATATATATATACAGTGATACATAAGTGATAATTATTCAATTTCATTTATATTTCTTATTTGAAATTGGGGACATGTTCTTTGGGAGCCTAATCTTCAAGAATACAATTAAAAATATCTTACCTTGTCCAGCGGCACTGATCAGTGTAGCCGTAAGATTGATTGCAGATCGCAAATAGCCCGTACGAAGTAATTCTCTTAATCCAGCCTCGTCTCTGCTCACGTGCTCCGCGCGGACCACACCGTGTATCCCGGCCGAACTTACTCCGAGGTATTTAACCGCTACTTCTTGAAGTGCATCTGCCTAAAATGTATACTGAATTGTTTCAAAAGTGCACTCTCTTAATACGATAGCACGGTATTACATTTACATTTTACATTAAGAGCCTGTAAATTTCCCACTGCTGGGCTAAGGCCTCCTCTCCCTTTTGACGAGAAGGTTTGGAGCATATTCCACCACGCTGCTCCAATGCGGGTTAGTGGAATAGACATGTGGCAGAATTTCGTTGAAATTAGACACAATTAGAAACCTGCATAGGTTTCCTCACGACGTTTTCCTTCACCGCCGAGCACGAGATGAATTATAAATACAAATTAAGCACATGAAAATTCAGTGGTGCTTGCCTGGGTTTGAATCCGAAAACATCGGTTAAGATTCTAACCACTGGGCCATTTCGGCTCGATAGCACGGTATTCGACAGTAATCCAACACAACTGAGGAAATTTGACATTTGAGTGTATGGTATATACAATCGAAAAAGAAATAAATTTTTAAAAGTCTGATTCAGGATTTAAACCTCGAGCCCCTGGGTTTATGAACTAGTCACCAGACTAACGAGACATTCTAATTTTGAGCTACTATTTGATTCAACTTAAATGTCATATTATTAAAGATGTTCCGACTAGTCGTCTTCGTCGTCAACTGCGTAAATAGATAGCAAGAAGTTATTAATTAACAACTTTGCTCATAGACTGCTCAGATAAACACTGATTATCTCTTTGTCATCATTATTTTGAAAGGCAAGATGAAGATTAGTTGAGGCAAAAATAAAACCTTATTTTTAATTTATTACAAATTAACTACTTTGTAATTGGTTTTATTTACTACAAATATATTTATTAAAGAATAATAATTCAAAACTAAAACCATTATTAAGGTACTTATTAAATATTATTAAAAAAAATCTCAACTTACCAATTCTTCTTCCAAAACTATCCCAGGCATTGTGAGCACTTCTCTTTCGGGGAAAAATGAACCCTTCGGTGAAGATTGGGCCTGAGTAAAGATTCAATGTCCAAATTATCTGAATAGATTATTTTTTTAGATTTAGAAATAGATACATAAATAAAATCTTTATATGTACAAATTACAATAGTAAAACTTACCATACTATACCTAAACATTATTTCTTACTAAATTGATAATGTGAATTTTGTGTAGTCATATGTTATATCCCAGAGTTCATATATTATTTCTCAGAAAATAGAAAATTAAAGAGACTAATTCTCTTACTAATATAATAATACTAAGACACTAATGCATTTACTGGTATAATATTGTAAAAATTATTATAAACTACACTATTTCAAATTTAAATTTTACCTTCAATAATGTTTTCTTAGCATCTTCATTAGGAATCCACGCATCTCTTCTTCGGTCTGCATCTTTATCTATGGGTTGGTTCTGAAACAATATAATATATTCTTTATCAAGCAGAAAACATTTAAATGTCTTAGAGCTGGGTACATCTCTTTTGGTAAGGATAACTTTTTAAAGTTTTTTTCCAAGCTACAAATATGAACAGTGCTCTTATATTTTTTTTTATATGTATGTTGGTCAAGATCCCAAATTTACCATCTTAGCATTAATAATTAAAAAAAAAAACAATAAATGCAATAAACCTTCATTAGTTGAAGTAAGTTTCAAATGAGTGATGTTTTCTGTTTAAAACATATTAAGCTAGCTAATATTATGATCATACACATTTCTAAATTATGTATAAATATTTATTATTTAAATGCAATAGTGAGTTCAAAGGGGATTTCAATCAATTATCCTATTTATTGCTTTATAATGACAAAAAAGTTCAATCAATTTCTTATAAATGGGTGTATTACAGTTTTTATGTTAATTTACCTTGATACTTAATCCATCCATTGCATCAGATAGCACGGAAGTTGCAGTAACACCGCTT
Organism: Vanessa tameamea; assembly: GCF_037043105.1. Lineage (NCBI taxonomy): Eukaryota > Metazoa > Arthropoda > Insecta > Lepidoptera > Nymphalidae > Vanessa > Vanessa tameamea. The sequence goes on from NC_087333.1 coordinate 6,496,389, forward strand.
TTGATAGATCCGATTTGTGGTTCCGGTCCTATAGTATCGAAGAATGTTGATGGATCAGGCAGGCTTGCAGCTGGAATGGCCGTAGAACCGCTCACTGTGGGTACGACGTTAGTAAACGTCATCTCTTGAGGCATTTTGTTTTGTATGAAAGACGTAGTCATATTTTGTGGGAAAATTCCCGTTGCAGTAGTCTGCGGGCGTGCTATAAAAAAATAAAGTAAATGCTAAATTTTTCTCACCAAAATTTTAAACATCATTCTACGGCTGTTTTTATTTTGTTATATTACGAATACGAACTATCCGGATCTCCCAAATAAACACTCTGTATCATATCTGTAGGCGATGTTCCTATTTCGTCGAAGAATTGGGAAGCTGGTGGTACTTCATTACTGCCAAAATATTGGCTTAAACTCGGCTTGTTATCCATGTTTTTGCGATTGATTACATCGGTTTATTGATCACTATTGTGTTTCTGTCAAAATCTAGTATTGAATATACTCTGTGACTGTGACTGTCAAAACTCAAGTATCATTTACTTGATATTCTTGATAAGCATAATAAATTAGGTACCTAGTCTAAATTATGTCGCTAAGCTTTAATTTATTCTGAATTTAGATAGTGGTATAATATATTATCACGCAGAACCTCATAAACTTAGAAATCTACTAAGGTTATTGCAAGATACTGATAAATTGATAATATTATAAATATTAATTTTCTGTATATATTCTATATTATACTTACTGATAAACAGAATATACTATATTTTTATCGACTTGTGATAATATTATAATTTGATAACACTATACGCAACACAACAGTAGATAATATTTTTTAGTCTATATTTTTATTATACTGATTGGGAAATTTAATAACTATTAAAGCAATTTATTAATTCAGTGAATATGATGAAACTTTTGATAATTAAACGGTACTTATGATAAATAAATAGTATAGTTAAAAAAAATTTAGACACGATAAATTTTCAAAATAAAATAAAGTTGTCTGTGGTAACTAGTATTGGTATTTCTAGCAACTCCCTGATTAAAATGTCATAAAAAATTAAAACTTCAAGATCAACAACTCCCATTCAAGGGATTTTCGTCGAAAATATCTTTATCAGCAGTTTATTGCGATACCTGTTATTTAAACACGTCGCCGGTACGTATATTTACAGTCGTTAAGAGCACACATGGAGCGTTTAGACAATCCGTTTTTGTATATATGGTCAAATGTTAGTTACTGTATTTTTCTGGTAGTGAATACTTTTTTATAGACACATTATTATGGTACTAATGCTTGTTGTTTTAGGCACAGATGACGAACCAAGCTTCACCCGTTGAAGAGCAAGAGAAGCTTCTTGACGATGCGTTGAATGTTGTTAAAGTCCAGGTACAAAGCAATATTATTAATAAGACTACTGTTTTATTAAAATTATGTAGAAATAATCACATGATATAATATTTATTAACTTTTAACGATAACACTGTAATAATACAATAAATTGATATTTTTTGTATTTAGATTAATAGTTATATCCACCCCTTTTTGTATAAAAAGTATGAAGAAATATGCTCTAAGCATTTTTCTTCTTATTAAGAGGAACATCCTTTTATTAACAGTTAAGCTACAAAAATATTAATGTATCTTCATCATGCTCACTTTATTGTGCTGTATCTCCAGCAGGTGTAAATTAAACAACTCAAACCTTAAATATATCGTGTCCTTCAGAGTTACATGAATTTAATATTCATAGTAGATTAATCAAACAATCACAGGAAGAGATTGCTTTGGTATTTTAATATAGATTTATTAGTAAATTGGTTTGTGTATAGTGATATTAGTTATAATTTGACATGATGTGAGTTTAATCAAAGATCACAGGTTCAAATCTGGCCACTAAATTTGATGTATTTCAATTGTGTTTATTTCAACCTGGACCAATTGTTACTGTTGAAAATAAAAAATAGACCAATACAATGTCTCTATTTTATAGTTTAAATATTTTTTTAATTCATGTATTAAATGCCTTAAACAATTTAAGGCATTTCAAATGAAGAGATGCCTGGATAAGTCCAAGTTGATGGATGCCCTGAAGCATGCCTCAACCATGCTGGGCGAGCTGAGGACATCACTGCTTTCACCAAAGAGCTACTATGAGTTGTGTATCCTTTTAAAAAGTATTTGTGTAAAAATTTTTTACATGCAATTGGTATATGCTAACATATTAAATATTAATTAATAAATTTTATTAATAGTCTCATGTATAAAATTGTGTTTATTTAGCTATAATATACTTTTCGGTAATTAAAATGATGGAAAAGATAACCACTCAGTTTCCTGATAGTTTTTCTTAGTATAATCTACATTCTGAACAGCTTGAATATTGTAACTTGATGATTCAAAAGTAGGCTTATGAACATTTTTCAATAAGAATATGTATATAATTTGATTTGATATATTTAGTTTAGCACTGTCCATAGACATTGGCACCACAAGACATTTTAACTATTTTAAAAATTGCTTATGCACCAACCTTAAGAAGTAAGTTATGTCCCTGGTTCCTGTAGTTATACTAGATCACTGGCTCAAAGCGGAACTACTATTAATTATTAGTGGTATAATATATGATGAATTGGTGGTACCTACTAAGCTGGCCTTATACAACCTACCACGTAGTAAAGTATATTTTATCCTTATCTAGATGGTATGATAAAATACACTTCATTCAATTAGTCCACTCACAACCACTTTTGAATTTCCATTTATCGAGACATGTAATACGTAAAATTACATCCAATTTCTAATGTAGATTGTTATCGAGAATATTCAACAAGAAACTTAGTACATTGTCTGTTGCACTGAAATAACAAAGGTATGCTAGTAATTAGAGCCTATCTAACGAAATATAGCCTTAACGATGGTTCAGACATGGCAATAACGGATGAACTACGACATCTAGAGCTGTATCTGTTGGAAGAGTTTCAGAAAGGTCGTAAAGTTGCCGATCTCTATGAACTGGTCCAATATGCTGGCAACATTGTACCGAGGCTGTATCTCTTGATCACGGTTGGACTTGTTTACATAAAGACTAATACGAATTTAAGAAGAGATTTGTTAAAGGTGAGTTATCTTATCAAAGCAATACATCACGCGTGTTTATTCGTTACTAGTTGGGGTCCTCGATTTCGTCTGCGTCAAAGTAGGTTTTTGTTATAAATTGGTGTTTCTTTAAATGATGATTTTTGTGGCACCTGATTTCAGTAAACACAATGTGTATTTTGCTCCAAGCTGAGCTTAATCTAACTGTGAATACCGCAATAAAAACAGAAGTCTACCAGTAGCTGTGTACTTTTTCGGCCTCGGCGATGACGAAATACTTTCAGACAACAAAAAATCTCCTGTTTCTTCTTTGTTGGTGATATTTTTCATATTCAACAAGTTCTCCTCGCTTCGCCTGCGTGTGACTAACTTTATTTCGCATATATAATATTCATTAGGATACTTTTATAATATTCATTAGGATACTTTTATAATATTCATTAGGATACTTTTATAATATTCACTAGGATACTTTTATAATATTCACTAGGAGTATTAGTTGTCCTAACTAACTAATTCCTTTCTAGCTAACTTCGACTTTGGCGGACGATTTCATTTGTTCAGCGTAGAAATAATTAACACATATCCCGTTTCAGGATCTGGTTGAGATGTGTCGTGGCGTGCAGCATCCATTGCGCGGACTTTTCTTGAGAAACTATCTCTTGCAGTGCACTAGGAATGTGCTCCCGGATACCACCGAAGCTCCGAATGAAAACGAGGGCACTGTAAGTATTTTATAGGGGGGGGGGGGGGATATTAATTTATTTATTACGGTAGGACCGACTATGTTTTATCTTTTCCTACAAGGGGGTGGAAGGGAGATTCTCCTCTGTATGCAAAGAAGGGTGCTTAGCATATCATTATATTATTTAAATTTATTTTTCAGGTTCGCGATGCTATTGATTTTGTTTTGATGAATTTCGCCGAAATGAATAAGCTCTGGGTTAGAATGCAGCATCAAGGTCATTCAAGGTAATTTAATTTATCAAACGGCATACACCTTACTATTTAGTTAACATACAAAAATACCTTCCATTAAAACACAATAAGAATAAGTATCACATAATCTACGGCCAAACAGCGGTAGATTATTTGATGAGTGTGTGGTAGACTCAGATGGGTTTGCATAAAGCCCTTCTTCCAGATGAGGCGACGAGAAAGGCGACGTGCGATTATTACGATACAAATACAGTGGACCCCCGGTAATAAAGACTATCGATATTGTCGGATTAGAGTACTGCCTAAGACCCCTACAGTCCGGATTTTTTCACAAAAGAGTACCTTGTAATGTGCGTCAAGCACAATAGTGGAGGCGCGTACAAGTTGTAACCTGCTCGATCATGTGTTATCTCCATTAGCGAAGATTGTCAAAAACATATTCAATAGTAATAGACACGTCGGATTACCGGGGGCACCGGATTAGCCAGGGAGTGCCGGGAGTCCACTGTATATAATTGTATTCAAATGTGTCAATACGGGTCATGCAGTTACATATTCCATTGCCTACTCCCCCCCCCCCCCTCAATATTGAAATGAATCCTTTGTTCCCAATTTAAGCTTTATAGACTCAGTAATTTTAGTCAGATGGTCAGTCAGGACAAACAATTTCATGTTTATAGGTGTAAAAAACATTAATGTGTTTTTAGATGGAATTTGCTAATTTAAAGTTAATTTGTTTTTCAAGGGATAAAGAGCGTCGTGAGCGTGAACGTTCGGAGCTCCGTATTCTCGTGGGCACGAATCTGGTACGCCTGTCGCAGCTGGAGTCGGTGGGCGAACTGGACTACCGCCGCCTCGTGCTGCCCGGCATCCTGGAGCAGGTGGTCAGCTGTCGTGACGCCATCGCACAGGAGTACCTAATGGAGTGCATTATACAGGTATAGTTAACTGGTCATCGGTTGATGAGGAATCATATTTCCTGGTTTTGCTGTCTTATGAACATTTGAATCATAAAAGGCTTAGTTTTTTTTTTCAACAGTTAAATTTAATTTGCTAAAGCTCTATTACAAAGGATAACAAAACAGTGTTAATTTTAACGTGGTATATTTTTTTGCATGAGACTGAACACCGTTTTGAGTTTCTTGTGTCAATATATTTTTTGTGGCATTATTAGGCATACATGCAAATAGGTCATCTGATGGTAAGTAGTCTCCACTGCCATTGGTGACGTAAGAAATTTTAACTGTCACTATCAATGCACCACAAACCTCAGGAACTAAAATGCAATATCCTTTGTGTCTGTAGTCAAACTGGTTCTCTCACCTTACAAACTGGAACTCAACAATACTAAGTATTACTGTTTGTATCAGTACCCAGGTGGTACCTACCCAGACGGGCTAGCCCAAAGCCCCACCACCAAGCGATGACAATAACATATTATTATTTAAAGGTTTTCCCCGACGAATTCCACCTGGCGAATCTGCAACCTTTCCTCAAATCTTGTGCGGAGTTACAACCGGGGGTCAACATTAAGAACATTATAATCGCGCTTATTGAAAGATTGGCGGCTTACAGTCAGGTAAATGTAATTAATGCCTGTGGTTGTGTATGTCATAGTAAAATTGTAAGAATATATAAATCTATAGCCTATTCCAATGCAAGTAGGAAAAAAGATAAACAAACCTTAGATTTACGTATTTCATGCGATTTGCTAATAACTCAGCTATATTGTGCACTACTGAGAGTTTATGATTAATATATCTTTATTTGTAATACAACACTATTACACTTAACTACTTATTTCCACTTTAATTTTACTTGCAAAATTACGATAACAGTTAGTCGAAGTTCAAAACGTTTATTTTTACTGTTGTGGTTGGAATAGAGTATTGAATATGAAAAAAGCATTAAATTTGTAATTATGCATTTATCATAAGTTTTTATAGTTTATAATCTCTTATTTTAGGATATGGTAGTGTGTTTATAATTGAATTAATATTTATATAAAATAATAATTATAATATTCTTACAGAGAAATGAAGGCAACGTCAATCTGAGTGTTGTTCTGGAAGACGGTAATGAACAGGAGGTCCAACTGTTTGAAGTTTTCTCTGACCAAGTAGCTGCCATTACTCAGGTAAGTGTTTTGTTCGCTTCAAGATATTGTTAATATTCTAAGACTAAATCATAAATACTACAGCAACAAGAGTATTTTTATATTTTTATCAATAAGTATTACTTATATATAGTTTGTAATTACACATATTGTCAATGGTCGAATAACATATCTAACAGAATGGTATAAAAAATATTATGTCATAATCTTTTTATATTATACATAATTACTAAATACTATGTACAAGCAACTCCGGTAACTTTCAATATATTAAAGATACTTTTAAGTATTCCTTTATTATTTTTAAATTAATTGACAGTTTATTTAGGTCTATTTTAAAGTTATATTTATAGTTATATTATATTATTTATAAGTTATATTTAGTTTGTATGTGGTAGTGCCACACTGCCGAATGGGCCGACACTCCCGGGGAAGTACCACTCTCACTTAAAATCGGCGTAAAGTGGTAGCTATGCTACCGCGTTTCGTCCGGTATGTGAGAGTCCCGGAGGCCCGATCCCCCTCCCCCCAAAACATAATGGTTGTGCAGAATTTGGTTTCATTACCCCAGGAGGGTACCATCAGCGACTGCGGTGGAGAATACTTCTGTGGGCATCCATGCTCAGGACGTACACCACCTGAGCAGGGATGCCCAGACTGCCCTCCGAATTCTGGGGGGGGGGCAATTTTGCGCTCGCCACTGTTCTGGGCAAGCAGAGCAGGCATCATAAGGCAACCCCTACCACCCACACTGTGAACTTCTGCAACATAAGGGGACTCAAATCCAACTTAAACGCCGTTCACTTTCACCTTGAGACGGCGAAGCCGGCCTTCCTCTTTCTTACCGAGACCCAGATATCCTCTCCTGCCAATACGACATTTTTTTCTTACCCCGGGTACAAATTGGAACATTCCTTTGTACCACGAGCTGCGGTGTGCGTTTACGTCAAAGGTGATATCTGCTCTCGACGCCTCGGCAGCCTTAAAGGGCAGGACCTATCGATTATATGGCTGCGTGTAGACTGCGACGACCATCCGCGAATCTACGCTTGCCTTTATAGGTCCCATAGCGGTAATGCTGAAACCGACCGTCTGGTTGAGTACGTCCAAATGGCTACAGATTCCGTGCTGCAGCAGATTCCATCCGCAGAGATCGTAATTCTTGGCGATTTTAATGCCCACCATGCCGAATGGCTTGGATCACGCACTACTGATCATGCGGGTAGATCTGTTCTCGACATCGCTTTAGCATATGATTTGACACAACTGGTCACCTCGCCAACACGAATACCAGACGTGGAGGATCATATACCTTCCCTGTTGGACCTTCTGCTGACTTCCCATCCGGATGGCTACCAGGTTATCGTCGATCCCCCTCTGGGCTCGTCGGATCACTGTCTCGTCCGGACTACAGTGGCGGTTGCGCGGTACTCACGACCTCGTTTCGAGGGCTGCCGCAGAGTGTGGCACTACAAGTCAGCAGATTGGGATGGGATGCGGCCCTTTCCGCTTGCGGGTCGCGGAAAATCCACAACAGCGCGATTTTTAAGACATTTTCTGCTTCGCACAACCACTCTGTGGAACCAGCTTTCGCCGGCGGTTTTTCCGAACCGATACGACTTGGGAACCTTCAAGAAAAGAGCGTGCTCCTTCCCGAAACGCCGGCAACGCACCTCCAAGCCCCCCGGTGTTGCAAATGTCATGGGCGGTGGTAGTCACTTTCAACCAGATGAGCCTCCTGTTCGTTTGCCACGTCTAACATAAAAAAAAAGTTGATTTTTGATATGCAATATCATTGTTGTCATCTCGAAAACTGATAGAAACAATTATTATGTTTTAATTATACTTGATGGTTTTTATAACTGTCTAGTGGAAATTTCATAAAAAAATGTTCCCTGATAAAAAAGTTACATAAAACATTTCTTAGAAGGTCACCTGCCTTTGCCCAGCAGTGGGGTATTTACGGACTAGTACCTTACTTACCTTACTGTTTTACTTATAAATCCACAGAGTAATATTTTTAACATTTCTATGTTTGTTAATATTTTCAGAGTCGCACGGACATGCTACCGGAAGACATGTTGGCGTTGCAGCTGGCTTTATTGAAGCTAGCCCAGCGTTGTCACCCGGACAAGTTGTCCTACGTCAACAGGGTCCTCGCACACACGGACAGGATCTGTGCTGACATATACCAGAGCAGGTTTGTACAAATCTACATCAAGTTTACCTTTCGTACCATCGTCTGTTTTGGCCCGAGGCTACGTTCACCTTTGAGAGGTTGGTTGTGAGCTGGTGGGGCTCAGTGCTTTGGCCGTGAATGCGTAACAGACGGACAGACAGAATAACTTTTGCATTTATAGTATTAGTATAGATTTCTCCTTTGTAATAGGCCATGTACAGTATTACTTGTATTTAATTATAACATATGAAAATATATCAACAGCGGTAAACCATATCTGGAACACAACACTCCAGTCTTCAAAGAACTGATGAAGATCCTCAAGCTGCCCGCTGACCACTACAAGAATATCCTGACACTGATCAAGCTCCAGAACTATGCTCCACTGATCAGCCGGCTCAACCAGATTGGCAGGATGATGATCGCTGTTCATCTTGTTAACGATGTACTGGAAAGTGATACTACTGTCTCTACACCGGAAGATGTGAGTGATAGATAGTTACTGTTTATATGTATGTATGTCTATATATATTTTCTGTACCCGTTAGGTGGCGCTGCGATCGCTAAGTAAATATAATTCTTGACCCGGCCTAATGGGATGGACAGCTGATGATGATATTTATTTTATTTATTTATTGAAAAAGTTACACCATCAATCTATCAATAAGCACTTAAAATTAATATCTGATATGGGTAACATTCAAAGTGTTACGTCTTTATACGTGTAAACAACATTGACCATCAAAATAATTTTTGATATAGTTAATATAAACCAAACTAACCTATATAAAATATAAAATCAAATTTTAATAACTAAATAATAATTGATATTAAGATAACAAAGATAAAATACTATACTGAGGAATGTAAAATTAAAATTAAAAAAAAAAAAAACAAAACTTAAATATATTACTTACAAGGTATAAGATCGAACAATGAGATCTTTAGAATGTTTAAAAAAAATAGTTTTATTATTATAAAAGATGATTATGATACATGGTCGTCCTAATCGATTTGGATCATGCCAATCTCAAGTGAGACCAGCCAACTATGCAGCGCCTATTATTAATAGTGCACAAGTGTGTGCATTGTGCACTCAAATTGGCACTCATTCCAACACTCATAATCCGATGGGACGGCTAATCCGACATGACCGGAAAGAGTTCAGACCTAAGACCAACGGCTTCACGTTCTTTCCGAGGCATCGGAATACACACACTAAAACACACTTTAAAGGATTTTTGTTACGTGTGTGTTACATCCAGCTTTAAGCGCGTTCAAAGTACCAAAAGCTAATTCTTTAGCTTAATATTTATTTATAGAATATATATTTATAGATACAATCTATGAATTAGTTGGTTTGTTCAAATGTCTGGTCTCCTGTCCCTTAATCGAAATGTTCTCCAGGTGGAGTCAGTGCTGTCGATGCTGGACGTGTTGGTGCGCGATCAACCCGACCACACGCCTGACACAGACCACGATGACTTCATGGAGGAACAGGGTCTACTGGCAAGGTAGGATTCCTGCTCAGAACTGTAAAATACAACAGAACATCCAACTGTATCATAACAATACAAACATAATATAAATATAAAACTTCGGTTATCTTTATTAATTTAGTAATGCACACCAGAAAGTAGGTTACGAGATGGTAAGTGGGACCTTAGTTACATACCACTTCTTACACCGTCCATGGCGTCAAAGTTGTTATATCCCTCACTCACAGGCGCATCAAAGTATTAGAAAGCATTCGTATTTGATTGGTTGTGATGGTGTTACTAGTGGTCAAATGTTGTAACCCCCTCGTGTTGCAGACTGATCCACCACTTCAAGTCGGACAGCGCCGACCAGCAGTACCTGATCCTGAGTGCGGCCCGCAAAGCGCTGCAGGCGGGCGGCGCCAAGCGCATCCAGCACTCCTTCCCCCCCATCGTCTTCCACGCCTACCGTCTCGCTTTCACTTATAAGGAGCTCAAGGACCAGGTATGGAGCATCAGCGTTGTACTCATAGTGTGATATCAGCCTAAAGTAAAGTGACCTGTAAATATTCCACGTCAATGTTTACTTCAAAAGGCTGTGAGCTTATTCCACCACGCTGCTCAGAATTAGAATTAGTTTTTCAAATTAAAGTTTATTTAACATAGAAGTATTACACTTTCTTATTGATTGTGAAAATTTTACGATCGGTTCGGATAGAAACCTCTCAGACCCGAGAAGAACTGGTGAAAGAAACTCAGTGGGTTTTTTTTTTAATTTGGAAACCTGTGTTTGCAATGATAAGTTATTTATCTTTGAATCGACCTGGAATCGATTTTATTCCCAAGGCCTATCATCTCTGAAGTCACTTGTGTGCTGAAAGGTTATGCAACAGCACACAAGCATTCTTTAATGGTTTTTTGAACCATACAACAGAACATTTTTGAACATTATCCTGCTATATAAGCATATACATTGCTCCACAAAATAATTACTAACCACGTGTAGTTGGGTAACGGTTTAATAACCGTGAGTTTATCGATTCTTTTAAATTTAAGAGTTTTAATAAATAATCATTTATTTAAGGATGATATGTGGGAGAAGAAATGTCAGAAGATTTTCCAGTTCTGTCACCAAACTATCAGTATGTTGGTGAAGGCGGAGCTAGCCGAGCTGCCTTTAAGGTGAATTATTTTTAATTTTAATAATTTCATCGTCCTCATAAATGTTTCACATTAATTGTAAGTGTATATTAACCTACTTGGTGGGTTATTCTACTGCTAAATAGTATTATTTAGTTTTGTTTCCTTTCTTATTTGACAATGGACATTCCATTGTCAAATTAGTAGTTCCCAAGGTTGGTGGTGCATTGGCCATATAAGAATGATTATGTATATAATAACTCTAAACATCATAGCTACGTAGGGGAGCGTTCAAGTATTACGTAACGCAATTTTTGAAGATTTTGGCCCCCCCCCTACTCCCCTTGTAACGCACCGTAACGTTTTCTGTATCTCTCTCCCCCTCTCTAAACGTTACGTAACACTCAAGTGACCATTTTTACCTTAAAGTCGCAAAAAGTTACGTTATAGTTATTATCTTTGGTATAGTTTTAATTAACTTTGCGGTAATAATACTAAATAAAACAGGAGATTTTGTTTATTTTTTATAAATTTTTGGCTTTACACGTAATCGTTATCGTCTGAGATCTGAGGTCTGAGACAGTGTTGCCATGCACGTAACGACAGTGCATTTGAACACTCTTGTGAGATGTGAAACAGATTCCACCGGCTGGACATACTTTTATCTTTAGGTCGGATTGTACAGATGGACAAACCCTTCTAGAGAAGGTGATAGATCAACGAACAACCTCAGAAGAAGTGGCGAAGACTTGGATGTTCCTTTGTCTAGCAAACTGGGTACTCGGAGTTTGCTTGGCGTTTGAAGTATTGGACAAGGTGGCGGCATGAAAGTATCCGCAAACACAGATTTCAATGCACTTCGCGGTGGTGAACAGCAGGATTCATCCACGCATTTTATAACCTGTAAGAAATATTGCGATTCACGGACGTGAACGCTATACCACGCCAAATTTGGTTCTGCTGGATCCTGCATGCTATCTTCGGGTTGCCAATTTGGGAGTTCCGATTCCCTAATTTTTTATTTAAAAAAAAAAACAATGTTACGTGACGTGTTGTAAGAATGACCCCCTCTCGCCCTTGTAACGCATCGTAACGTTATACGAGACACTCCCTCCCCCCCAAATTCCGTTACGTAATACTTGAACGCCTTGAATAGCCTATTTGCCAGTCCGCCCAGATTATAAATAATATTTAAAAAATCCGGCTTCACTAACGTTCTCTCTTGATTTAAACGAATTGTCCTGATTTCATTGAAATATCAATCCATTTTCTGTAAGAGGATATATTATTTGCCTAGCAGTGAGGCATTTAAGTTCTGTTTCTTTATTTATGTGTTGTAGAAAGACTACATAAGCAATTCAGTTGAGCGTACGGTTAGCAATAAAATATAAATAAATAATATTGGACAACATCACATACATCACTCTGATCCCAATGTAAGTAGCTAAAGCACTTGTGTTATGGAAATCAGAAGTAACGACGGTACCACAAATACTCAGACCCAAGACAACATAGAAAACTAATGAACTTTTTCTACATCGAACCCGGGACCTCGGAGTGGCGTACCCATGAAAACCGGAGTACACACTACTCGACCACGGAGGACGGATGTGGTCACGGTCAATGTTTATTCTTGCTTTCATACTGTTTTTGTTTTTATTACAGATTGTATCTCCAAGGTGCGCTCGCGATTAGCGAAATAGGTTTTGCAAATCACGAAACAATCGCATACGAATATCTCTCGCAAGCGTTTTCACTGTACGAGGACGAAATATCAGACAGCAAAGCTCAGTTAGCGGCCATTACGCTGATCATCGCCACGTTCGAACAAATTAATTGTTTTGGTAAGCGTTTTAATAACTAACCAGGAACAGAGTTTGACTTTATCATTCGAGTTGCATCGATTTTTTCGTTTTTGCAGTAAAATTTTTTAGTGCTGGCAATAATACAGTAGTATTTTAGTGAAGCGAATAGTATTTGCTGTTAAAATATTCTATATTCTAACTATAGTAATTATAATTTTTATAGGATTTTTTTTTTCTATTTCCACTCAAAGCATAAAAATAATGGTTTTATACGTTTTTAAGGAATGTTAGTATTGCTTACAATTATTGTGAGTCTTCTGATTGGTTAAATGAAATTTTCTTACATTTTCACTTTTTACGTCCTCATTTTGGGGGAACTAACATCTTCTAATCTAGAATGTCAAAATGAATTAAATAGTGTACTCAACTAAATCTGGTAAAATTAGTGACTGATATTGATATTCAAGCTTCAAATGTAACGTTCGTCTCGTGTTGCAGGCGCAGAGAACGCAGAGCCGATGCGGACCGCGTGTGCGCTGGCCGCCAGCAAACTGCTCAAGAAGCCCGACCAGAGCAGGGCCGTCGCGCTCTGCGCGCATCTCTTCTGGAAGGCGCGCAAGGACGGGCGACAGGTACTCACTCAGACTTGCCATTTTGAAAAAATAAACGTGTACAAGACAAAGAAATATTAATTTTATTATTCTGCTCTAAGACGGTTTACAGTTTTATTTTTAAAATTATGAAAGTGGAAAGCTATCGTTTCGTCCCGAGACACTGTTTATTATTGAAAGGAAAAAATAGCCCTCGATAATATCTCAGAATGGCTCTCGAATCGGAGGAGATCACCCCGTCAATGGTACATTCGTCCCGCAGTGGCCGCTCAACGAGTCCGCGCGAGCGCTGGACTGCCTGAAGAAGGCGGCGCGCGTGGCGCAGCAGTGCATGGACGGCGGCGTGCAGGCGCAGCTGCTGGCCGAGCTGCTGGGCCGCTACGCGCTGCTGCGCGAGCGCGGCAACGACTGCCTCACCACCGCGCTCATCGACGCGGTGAGCCCCCCCCCCCCCCACACGCACACACACACTACCCGCACGATGCACCCGTATGCTGCGCGATAGATCGCACGAAGTCGTTCATTAGATCGAATTTATGATCTGTGTTTATAGTAATTTTAGCCGAGTGTCGAAGATTTGTTACCGTGAATTCTCGTAAACGATATGATTTCTTTCACAGATAATACAAAAGATACGAGAGGAGCTCGGCAATTTGGACCAATCGGAGGAGGTTGAGCAGATAACGAAACATTTTCATAATACTCTCCAGCATATCAAGAACAGGATGGAGTGTCCCGACCCCGACGGACTCGGGTACGAGGGCCTCGTGTTGTCCTAACTGAGATATAAATAGTCATAGTTGTACCTCATTAGAGTTCGGCCGCTGAGAGAAAGCGTTCCTGACGTCTGTCCAACGGTCGCAAAGATAAACAGTTGAGATAACCTTGCAAGAGCGTAGTATAGAATACTATACTTTTTGACAAGCACACACATTGTGTAAAGACAATTTTCAATGTGATTTTCACCATCTTCAAAACATCTGATAAACTTGAAAATTGGCACACGTGCTAATAACCGGTAACAAAGAATATCTGAATAATTAAGTTCAGTCAGGAAAATAAAAGACTGGTATTACGGGTCGTCTACGTACCGTTCGTCCTAGTATCGGTAAATGTTGTCGAAATTCATTAAAGAAAATTTAATATATGAATTTATACGTATCGAACAATATTTTTCTTATCTTTCTTTTCGATTTTATCATTGATCTATAAAAAAAAAAGGTCGACCAATAGTGGTGACCTTCGCCTTATTACATATAGATTTAGTGAAATATTAAAAAAAGTAATTGTAAGTTCACGTAACAATATAGTTTTAGTGATATTATACGTTAATAGGGTAAATTGCCTTCAAAGTTACAACGCCTGTTCGATAAAGAGCTGTCAGGGACACAATCTCGCATCGGCCGGTCTTAAGTCTTAACACACGATTCTCATTCGAAGTATTCATTTGGAATATTCTAGAAAACTGTATTTTAATTGAGCATTTTAACAATTTCCAATTCAGTATTTTATTTACTTACAATTTGTCCGATCGATAACTAAAAAAACTTTCAAGGTTTTAGTGGTGGTAAGTGCAATTTCTTCTGTGGTACCACCCGTGCGTTAGTTACATCGTTATACCGAAAAATAAGATATATCCCTTAAATTCTTAGATCCCATGCTTGGTTGTAGAATGATGGTGTAAGGACTTCTTGGATTGCTAAAGTGTAAGGGCGTGTGTGACCAAGTAACAATTACAATTTAATATTCAAAGATTTGCCTTAGGTTGACGCTTACTAATATTAATTATTGGAATAAAGAAAGCTTATACCCTCGCCTCAAATGCTATACAAGTTCTACATATGCTCTATTCCAACCATAACAGGAACAAAGCCAAATAAACAACATTTGACAGCTATGACGATATCATTGGTCGAGAGCTCGATATTCACTAGGGATTTGCGAAAAAATGGCGTTTTAAGCGTCGATGAAACTGTTACCGGAATTTTGGAAGTCAAATTAAAGTAATGTAAATGTATTATAAATAAAGATACATTATTCATAAACTATTATAGTGCACAATATAGCTTAGTTATCAGCAAATCGCATGAATTACTTAAATAAAAGGTTTGTTTAACTTTTTTCCCACTTCTATTGGAATAGCCTATAGATACAACAGCCTCTGCCTCCAGCTAATAATTCTCTAAAATTGAAACCAAAATGCATGTTAAGATTTTACAGTGGATACATAGAAAAGCTTGCAAGTTCTACCTGCTAAGACTCCTTTTTTATTAATAATAATAATTAAAGCGATTTTATGAACTTCAATCAATGAAATCTTCTATAAATGATTTTCTAAACTAGAATGGAACCATAATTTTTTTAAAGACACGTAGTTCTCGTATTTTAAGCGTGAAGTTATTTTTCTAAGTGATGAAACAATTGTCTATGGTACAGTAGTCTATTATTTTTAAAATGTTATACATAATTGTTTCCTTAATAAGAAACGTTTTTTTATCTATGATAATTTTGTATAGCAATGTTTTAACATAAGTTATGTAATAGTTTATATTTAATTAATATTACATTACATATTAAAGCAATTTATTAAACTGTTTACCGTCGTTTTATTTTATAATTTTATAAAAAAATATTCTTTTAAAATTTTTCAAAGCTTAACTGTAATTTGACAATTGTCATAATTTTTACATTAAATTGGGGGTGAAAAAGACATTATACGCTGTACAAGATAACTTTGGAATGACGATCATATTATTTTCTTAATTTAATGATTTTAAAAATTGTAAAAATATATGTAATACAAAAGTTCCTAAAGATTCAAGCGTTATCCAAAAATTTTGTCTTTTTCTATTATATATTATTGCTTCAAAGTAAATTTTAAATAGAAACAATGAAAATAATAGACGCTTGTACAATGTTACATCGGTCGGACGTTAGGGACGCGAATAACAGAAAGTAAATACTACAAACATCGATTACAAAAATCCTTATTAAAGATTATTGTTACGAACGGGTGGTCCTTTTGGTTGGGGTCTCTTTGGCTTGTGGTTGGGGTCTGTTTAGCTGGTATAACTCATTTTAGAGAAATAAGTTATTTTTTTTAAATTCTAATTTGAATTACGCATTCCATCGTTCCATCGACTGTTATATATGTTATATTTTCTGTTTCTCATCACGAGCCCGTCTGTCAAAAAGATCAAGCTATCTTGAACAGGGTATAGTAATTCTTTAAACAGGCATTTTAAGCCAATGCGCCACTTTTTAAACAAAACTTTGTAAATACAAATAATGGGCGTGGTCTGGTGATACAAAACCGCTCGAACATGTTTGCGGGAGCTTGGGGAAAACATACCCCGCGTTAGGGGGGATCGTTCATTTGACGTTCGATTTTGTTCTTTCGGAATAAGACGTTGCGTCCGGAATATTTTATTACCATCTATATTATTACTATAAATGCGATAGTAACTCCGTCTGTCCGTTGCGGACCACTGAACCGAAATTGTTAAAATTGAGTACGAAGCAAGCCTGAACTCCAAGGAAGCCCATATGCTACTTTTAGCGAAGGGAATTATTGTTATGTGTTTAATTATTTGTGCACATATACCTACGTAGTATAAAATGGAAAATTTGTGCATTTTGATGTTCTCTGATTTTTTAGTATATCTATTTATGCATATTAAAAAAAAAACTACCGCTGCTACTTAAAAAGATTTTTTCACTTGCGAATTTCATCCTGGCGAAGTCCCGATTACTGATAGTATTTTAGAAAATGATTCTGATTATATTAAGATTTAGGTCATGAATAAAATATAGTATATAAATAAAAAAATATTTATTAAACTTATTCACAATATTCTGTTTCCTTGTACATTATTTCTATTATTCATCATTATCTTTTCCTGTCGCTTCTTCTCTTCTTTGAAAACTTCTTTGTTTGCTTTCTTCTCAACTCTCCTCTCTTTTCGGTATTCTTTGAGGAGACGTTTCCTCTCTTTCTTTTCTTCTGGCGTTTCCTCTTTAGGCCTGAAACCAAACAGAAAGTTTTAATGTGTAATATATTAGTTTATATAAGTATAAATAATATTATAACGGGCCAAGGAAAAGGATTAAATAAGATTTGAACAGATTATGTCTATGTAGATGTATATATGAATATATTCAAATGCAGGATTTTTTTCGTGTGATTGACCTTCAAAAATGTCACCTATCTTTCTATTTATCATTCCAAACCAATAACCTTGTTATTAAAATAACGCAGTAGAAAATCCACACAACGCTTTGATGAAGCAATTCAAGTCTTAAAAATCTTTTGGGATTACTTGACCCCAAGCTGAGATCGCAAAAACATTTCTTGTAGACGGTTGCTTGTTGTGCTTAAGACGGGGCTAATAATAAATAAGGTCTAGTCTTGCATTGACCGCGCGTGTCTTAATCCCAAAAGATCGGATCTCATTTTGATCTCGTGCGTATTAGAGTGCTTCATACTAATTCTTTATATATTTTCAATTATAGAAAGATTCTAAATATTATAGACTATGGCTTATTATAGGCTGGACCCACTAATAAAGATTAAAAAAAAACATTTTGATTAGAATAATAATTATCAGAACTCAGTTGCTTTTGGGGTTTGGGAGAGGGGGGGGGGGGGTCTCTGTGATGACCTTGATCCTCTAAATCGGCCTCCGGGTTTTAAAAATTTGTTTCATATATACCTTATAGACAGAACACTCAAAGTAGACAGCACAGTTTCAGCGTTTGTCCGTCCGTCTTCATCGGACATGTCTTTGTTATCGTTCTCGTTCATTTCATTGAATTTCGCAAGCGATTTCATGGTGAGCTTGTTATCTTTACCGAGAGTATCTTCAGGCAAACCGGTTTTTGGATTTATTCTTATTTTTTTAGATTTCTGAAATATGATTTCTTTATATAATTTATAATATCGAAAACTACTTTGATTAGATGCATTTATTTTTTAATTATGGAACAATTTTCTTAGAAATATTTAGGATGAAAAACTGTCACAATATAAAGCTTATTTCTATAAGAGATTTCTTCCAGTCAATATTGAGTATGAGTAATATTGATGTAGGTACAGTCAAAATAATAAATGATCTCTACATAGTATAAAACAGAGTCGCTTCCCGTCTGTACCCTTTCTTTTAGATCTTTTAAACTAAACAACGGGTTTTAATGCGGTTTCCATCAATAGACAAAGCGATTCAAGAGGAACCTTTATATGTATAATACATTCATATGAAAAATAAGGAATAATAGAAAAAGCAGAGAAGTTAAATTTTCCTAGTCGGTAAAACAAAAGATTCTCTTTTTGTTTGTTCTTCAATTTAAAAGTTGTATATGGCTCCTTATTGTATCCGTGTGAAGTCGGGACGGGTAGCTAGTTTTATCGCACCCCCGGTGCGAGGCCGTCACTTTTGCAAAAATTTAAAAAATAAGTTAAACATCCTGAAGAAACTTAAGTACTTGGTGCAATAACCGTAACACATAGTTTCCGTAAGATGGCGTGAGTGTCATTATGGTTTTGGCGCGAATCACGGCAACGCTTAGAGAATGTCAAAGTTTTAAATGCTTCTCCTAAAAAATAGCATTTTCGCAAAAATGACGAGATCACCTGTTCTCATATTAGCATTACATGTGCGGGACGGAAATCTGACACAAATAGTACAATAGATCAGATGCTTACACAGTACAATGCTGCTCACCAACAATTGACACCAAATACGGTAATACAATAATACTAGATCAATGAGTAGTAAATTCCTCTAATATATACCTTCGGTTCCTCAATAACTTTAGGATGGTTGTACAAGTTGGAATATGTCGATAGTATCGTTTCACAGTCCCACTTCTCTTTGGGCTCAACCTCCAATGTGACCAGATCGTCTTCCTCCGACTCTTCTTCGATTTCCTGCAAGCGTTGTATTCTGTAAAATAATATATTTTCATAAACAATACAAAATATTTGTTACAGTTTAAACGAACTTTTTAAAAAACAAGTATTTATTTGGGTGCCATTTTGAAAATTTATAATATTGGACATTTTTTTCCAAATCACCTGGTTATTATTTTCAAAATGAAATCATTATCCAATATAGAAGCGTTACATTGGCATATTGGGATCGTAACTGGTAGTTGGTACCGGCAGGACGGGCTGGCCTAGTGCCATTAGATGTTTTGTGACAAAGTTAATAAATAAATTAAATTTCTTTTTTCTAATCTTTAATTTGTTTTTTCTCTATTGAAAATCGAACTTGACGAAAAATCTTCGCCATTGTCACACTTGAAATAGTCTGAAAGTGACAAAAACGAAAATATATCTAGATGTAGCTGGATATTACTGATTTAATCTCGTACCTTGCTATTTCTTTCTCCTTATCGAGCTGGTATTTCCTCCGGGACTCCTCAAACTCCTCAGCCGCTCTGAGCAACATATCGTGCGTCTCCGGCATAAAACCCTCTATCTCTTCCAAGTCCAACGCGCCGACTTCAGTGTCATCGTATTCTGCGAACATCTGATAAAAAAAAAACAAACATTTTTTTAATTGTTACACGACAAAATTGAGATGAACACATCAGCGAGGAATACATGGTACTCTTGTAAGTTATGTATGAGTTAAAACTGTAGTACTACTTACACGGCATATATATATATATATGTATGCTATTAGAAGAATTGAAAATAATCCCAAAAAAATTGCAACATGATGGCCGATAACTGGATTAATAACATGTCGAGATCGTACAGTGGTTAGAAAACGTGCACCTTAACCGATGATTACGGGTTCAAACCCGAGTGCATTTTTGTATTATACGCTTCATTTGTGTTCATGATACGTCTCGTGTTCGGAAGGATATAATGTTGAGGTCTTACAATTCTGCAAGTTTCTAATTAAAATGAAACTTTTCCACATGTGTATCCATCAAACCGTATTGAAAAAGCATAGTGAAAGAAGCTCCAAAAACTTCTTCTTATAACTTATAAAGGCCTCCTGCCTAAGCCCATCACTGGGAAAATTACTGACTGTTAATTTACTTTTTTTACTTGAATAATACGCTTGTTTGCGGACAAATCTACGATCTTTGGCTAACGATGTGTTATAACCACTGATTTAACCTGGCTATATTATAATTAATATAATGATAAAATAACACATACTGACCCTTTCAAATTTATTGTCCAGTAATGATAAACCTTCGTTCCGCTTTATAACACTCGATGACATGGAATATTGAGAGAAGCGAGATTTGGTATCATCCTTGTCACCCCATGACGGCATATTAGGTCTTCGCTCCTGAAAACATTAAAAATATATGAGTTCTTAGTAAATTCAAAATAAAATTAATACTTCATACCAATTGGCCTCAATACTCTTTACTAAACATTATTAACTATGTGTAAATGTGATAATCTTTTGAAAAATTTAGGTCATAGAAATTAGGATATTTCTATCTTTAGGGTCGAACTTTCATACTAAATATCATCAAAAACGGTTCAGTAACAAATAATGTATGAATTTCATTGATATGGTTTTTTTTTTTTCAAGTCTACTTTTGTAATAGTCAACTAAAGTCTACATGACTCTTTACTGCATCTTAAACTCAATGAATTATAAGAATATTTTTACATATAGTTTATTTGTTATTCAACATTTTTATTTTCATTTTCTTTTAATAATGGCTTAAATTTTCTTTTTATATTATCTATCTATCCTTTATATATATTTCTTTATTAACTGCTTTAGTATTTTATCTAAATGCTCTTTATTCAAGTTTCATAATATCAATTTATTTTTTGATTTTATATTTTCATTTAATAGTTAATATATCTTTTTCTTTTGACTTTTTTGTAGTCAATGTTGAAAGCAATAACAAAACGTTATTTTTAGAAGTCTGGCGTTGTTAGTACTGTTAAGTGTCAACTGTCAAACTCTAGGCTAACTTCGCTATTGTTTACGGTATTAAAGCCAGGTTCGATAACAATATTATTTAACAAATTGTTTGTGTACATCAGTAAACGATCGTTCTCGAATTACGAGTAAGGAACCATTCAAAATGTTCTTTTAAGTTATTACATCATATACCAACGACAATCAATTAGTTATCCGATGACCGAAGGCCGATGGCATTTATTGCATTTCGTTTTTACAACAATGTAAAATTTAATTCAAATGAAAAGGAATACATAATGAACTTACTTTGAGTGATTTATTTTTAAACATAATATAATTAAAATAATTATATTTATTTAACTGTCAAAGTGACCAAAACAGTTTGAATTATTTATAAAATATCAGTAAGGATATAATGGATAATATACCGGTAAGCAATTTTATACTATTATTTTGTATTTTCTAAATGCAAATGTAAATTTAATTTATAATATAATTTACAGAAATCTAAGAAGATTATGACAAAAGATGAAGTGGCTTTGTTAATTGATTTGATCCAAAGCAACCCCGTTTTGACCAGTAAGGAAACAAACGCCACCACTAACAAAACCAAGGAGGATACATGGACCAGTTTGACGACTACATTTAACACTAAGAATGGCTACATTCCGAGATCCAAAGGACAATTGAAATTAAAATGGGATAACTTAAAAAAGGCAGCTCGTAAACGATCTCAACAAATAAGAATAAATAATCTAAAGGTAGCTGTAGTTGATAATTATTTAAAATATTATTTGTTAGGATTATACAAATTTTTAATTTTCATAGACTGATGGTGAACCGGATGTTATTCCACCGGATGATATTTTGGAAAAAGTGTCAAGCCTCCTAGGGTCAGCTAGTACTGGTTTCACTGTCCCATTTGGTGGTGATGGTATTGCTTGTGGTAATATGGAGTTGGAAAGTGACAATAAGATGGATATTGTCGATGGATCACATGCATATGAAGATGTTTCCGACGCCAATGACGAGAGACCTATACTCCCAGATGATGTTGAAGTTTTAATTGAAACTCCTAGCAAAGGTATAAAATTTTTCTTCTGATTTCCTTTACAAGTTTATTAACAACGCCTTATATTATTTTATGTTCTTAGATACACATTCTCGGAAAAGAAAAATACTAGCAATTCAAGATGAGAATCCTTCTAAGTCAGAGACACCAAAATTTTTCTTTAACATGCCTATATCAGAACAATTAAAAATAAAAAAGAAAGGTAACGTATTTACTATTTGATGTAGATTTAACAAAAAACATGAACATGTTTAATCGCTATAATTTAAAAAGTTACAAAAACATTTAGTCAACCCTACCAAATATTATAAATAGTGGTCATGAGATTGTACATTTGTTATGCTTTCAGAAACAAGTATTGTTTTAATAATAAAATGTATATTTGTAAATTTCAGATAAAAAGAAGGCCGACCATGATGGAAGGTTAGCTCGTAACCTAGCCATTGCACGATATTTTGACAAAAAAACGGAAAAATTAGACTTAGAAATTAAGCTTTTACGATTAGATTACGAAAAGAAACAAAGTAGAAATAATAATGTAAATAATAATGTTTAGATGATGTAACGGAATTTTGGCGCACGTTACATGTTTACATTCTTTTGAAATAAATTCAACAAAATATTTGATGTCATCTATCAATTAACTTTGACATTTTATGTTATGTTTACGCATAATTTGAAATTACCGTTAATTTTGACATTTGAAACAAAAATGCACTTTTTATGCATTATGCATTTCCGAACTAATTGTGATTTATTATCTTTATAATATCTTTGAGATGATCTTTGACATTTGTCTAAAGCTTCACTTTCCTTCCGCTTTTTGAGTCGAAATGTGACGCTAATTTATTTTGTTTGTACTTTTATATTGTTTTAAACTTTAAATATTGTTGAAAATATTTGTTTAAATGGACAGTGAGTTCTATTTTGAAGAATGGGAAATAAATCCATGTCGGATTATCGAAATTAATTCCGATATTTGTCGCCTCGTGGTAAGTTTTGAATCTTTCTTCGAAATTTGTATTTATTCGAATTGTACTGTGTCGTAACAACGATTGTGGTTCTTTACAGGGAATTTTTAGAATATTTCCCACGATGCTTTTTGTTATTTGTGAAAAATAACCGGGATTGACCGGGTAAGTCGTTTGAAATATTAAAGTTAAAAGAATTTCGAAATTTGTAATAGATTCTAATCAGAATTATTTCTCCTTTTACAGTTATTTTTCAACATTATTTTTCAGTTATTTTTCGACAATATTTTTCAAAGCAATTTTTCTACGGTATTTTTCATTTATTTTCTTCAATTATTTCATGGATTAATCTCTTCATCTATTTACTGGGATGATATTCTTGAATTATTTTCTTTGGCATTATCTTCGATTGGATTCAACGCTTTTCGAGGAATAATTCAACTTCATTTCGTTGGATATTTTGAAGATTTAAATAGAAGTTTACTTCTGGGAAACTTATAATTTTAAGTTTGCTTGGTGAAGATGGATTTTTGGAAACTTTTAAGGGAGTAAAACTTTATCACACTAATTTATATTAATGGATCTTGGCATATAATTTTTACATATTTATTTTCGCCGAAACTTAACCGCGCGAGATTTAATTAGAAATGTATTTACTTTTATAAAAAATTTGGCATTCAAACTTTATTCAAACCTTATCAAAACGTTATTGAAACTTTATTCAAACATAATTTTTCACTATTTGAATTTACTGTTTAAATTCATTTATAATTATTTAGACATTTGGTTTAATCCAGTTGATAAACTTGACTTGTTTGTAACTTTACTTTAAGTAACTTAGTTGTCAATTTTGAATAATTTTACTTGAAGTTGAATTTTGACATGTATTCAATTATTTTTAATGAACTTTAAATTTTTTTTTTATATTTAGTAAATATTTGTTTAAGCTTAATTAAAACGGATGTAAACATCCTGGCGCCCGATTATGTTAACAATTAAATTTAGAATATTATAAGAAAATTACTTTTTCATTTTTTTTTGAATAAAATATTTTTGAACATAGATTTGCTGTTTTTGTAAATCTATTTGTAATGTTAAAATAATTTATCTGACTTCCGGAGCACTTTTTTTTGAGGATTTGCTTAGTTTAAAAACTTTTCCAACTCTACAGATTTCTTTTATTTTTTTTTGCCTTAAAGAAATTTTAATATTTTTTTTATTGACACATTACTCATCAATACCCACACCCTATTTTAACGTTACAATGATTTAAATATTATAAGTAACTGATTACGTTTTCATGTTTAGAATTATAAGTTAAGTTTGTATTTTTGAATATGTTCATAAAACTATAGTGCTCTGTGATAACCGCTAATTATTTCAATAGTGTATAAGTTCACCCTGTCAAATGTTCAGAGGTTAGCTTTCCACATAGTGGCAGTTTTTGTGTGAATTCACTTAGATATTGTGTTATGATCGTGATATCTTTTCGGTCGCACTTGTGTTCATCCTATATGTTTAGATTGTAACTTTAAATAATGTGTCAGTTGTAATTTTTCTATATTTAATAATAATCGCAAGTGATTTAATAAGATCTAGATCGTAGACACAGGACTGAGTCATCACTATATCTCAGAAACTAAAGGTACAATTGATTTAAAATTGAACATAGCCACTTTCACAGTGTGGACGTTCACTAAGAAAGGATTCAAGGAGAAATTGGGATGGCCGACTAGTAATATACATGAATGCATTCGACCAATCTCCTTGAATGTTGATACATATTATATGTATTTTTCCTAGAATTATTTTATATTATCCACTTTGTTGTAACTCATCAAAATATATAAATATATACAGACGACAATGTCTGTTAGAATTTACAAGCATAAATAAAGATATTATATTATTATAGATCTTTTTAAGTGCTGTGTTTTAATTGTAATTTACCTGTGACCTATCGCTATAGTCATCTGAATCGAGATCAGAAGCGAACGCTTTGTCAGAGTCATCATCCCCAGAGATACTGTCAGCTTCATCATATTCTTCATCATCGCCACCTGAGACAATATTACAATGAACAAATGGATTCTTTAAATCAATTTTCTGATAACTTTGCTGCTATAACTAATCTAGTGGTTTTCAAATATAGGCTATGTAATGTTTGCTGTCCTTGCCTATTCAATTTTCAATTGTTAATGCCTGATAACCAGATAGTTTGTTATTATAAATTAGTAATTTAATTTAAAAATCGTCAATGAAAGGAAAAGAACATTAAAAAAAAATCTTAAAGAATGGTTTCTCAACTCATCAAAAATCTGTCTTAAAAACATAACATAGCTAGGCTTATACAATATGATAGCAGGCACAAGCAATACGACAATGCAAGCTAACTGCCTCAATTATGAGGAGCTGCCCTGTGCCTGGTATATAAGAATGTTTCTAATTGTACGATGAGTTGAAGGATATAGTGTCTGTGCACATACAAACAAATAATAAGTGCACTAAAATAACTCCAGTGCAATTCTTCCTAGCCTCTCTTAAAACTGGCCAGGATCTAGAGGATCATCATCATTATATATTGAAACTTCCCCTCTTAATCTGTTTAGAATGGTTGGTAAGGTATATCTTGTATACAAAAATTTTCCTTCCTGGATAATACATATATTTATTGGATATGTTTAATTTTCCTGCAACCAATTCAATCAAAGTTACTTTGTATATATAAAAACCATACCTTCTCCCATTGCCAATTCAATGAAGTTATCTTCAAGTTGGTTACTAGGGTTGTCGAAATCAAAGTCTTCATCTAAAGCTGCTACGACATCGGGGTCTAAATCCAAACATAACCCTGAAAACAACAATAGATTAACAAATTATGTAATAGCATTCATACACCAAAATGTTTTTGTAATCAGTCACCCTGAATCCCGGGAACCCTAGTGTTATCCAAGGTTTTATTTAATAAAACTTTTGTAAACAAGCTTTCCTGAGTGGTTGTTGTATAAACATGATGCCTGATGCCAACCATTCAGAAGAGTGCTTTTGTTTATTAATTTTATTTAATTAGACAGAATGACAAAGAATGAGATAAATATATGAATTGCTTAAAAGATTGCCATTAAGTTTATTTTAGAAACTTCCAAGTTTACAGATGTTTATTGTAAATAAATTTATAATTTAGCTCATTGAATGTAGCTCTCAAATGCCTTTTTATTATAAGTGATTTTTTTTTGCAAATCGAAACAAATCAAAGATCAAATTTAGCATAGAATGCCTGAGAGAAAGAGGTCACTATCCCAAAAATGATTCACAAGCAAAATTAATCAGTGTATAATTTTCTTTATTCTTAGTATTACCTTGTGAAGCAGCTTTATTCAATAAACCAACATCTTCCTCTACTTCCGATGCGAAAACTGAACTGGGCAGCTGTATGTTTTCCAACAAATCCATTCCATCGTCATCTTCATCTTGACCTTCATTTACATTTCCTTGCTTTTCTTTTCTTTTATGACTTGTTTTCTATATTTGCCAAAAAAAAAAAACTTAAAATCATACTATTTAAATTGAACAATTAATTCTCAAAGAATAATAAATATTGGAACTAATAAATGTTTAAATAGTAAATATACATTATCTTTAGTAAATATATAAAAGAAAAAAAGTCTTACTAATGTAACTAAAGTTACACAGTGGGTACCAATTTAAAAGACAAGGTATCTCAGGGAATAACAGTAAGTAAATAATCCACAACTTTATAAATTGGCCGAGTAAATAGGTATATTAGTAATTCTAAAAAAATAAAACTTTAAAAATATATATTTTTTTTAATTAATTTTAGAAGTGCCACAAGCAGAGTTTGATCTTGGAAGCTTGTGATAAGTTGTATAGCTATTTGTGCAGTGCAGTTAAATATTGTTAAAGGGTTAAAATGTTTATATTGTTCAGTTTTATTTATGTTTAAAGTATATAGTCAATATGCAACCTGCGACCATGTCTCCATTACTTGTTTGAAATGTTCATACATAACTCCCTTATTTATATATATATACATGCAATCTTTTTATACTATATATTTTTTTGTATATAAATCAAAATCATAAAACTTACTGGCTGTAGCACCATTGTGACCTCCCTCGTATCTTTAAGATGTTGCAAGTAATTGTAGTCATCATCAAAATATATTCCATACTTTCTCTGCTCTTCAACCCTTTGTTCTGCCGTTAATTCCTAAAAGAAAACAATTTTATTATGAAACAGTGAAGGAAACCATTATAACGACACTGTATGTGTCTAGGTAATAGTCCCACATGTGTCTATAGCAGGCAATGGAGAAGTGTGGTAGAATAAGTTATAAATGTTTTCGTTAATGGCAGAGGAGGCCTTTGTTTAGCAGTGGGGCATTGTGCTTTTTAAATTACTTTCACTTTTCAATTATTAATACATATATTCAATTTAAAATATATAGTCATTTTTAAAGTCAATTTGAAGAATATACATTATTGAAATAGACTTACAAAAACTGTCGGTACACTATTTTAAAAGATTGAATGAAATATGTAGCTGGTTTGAAATCAATCTAATTTTTGAATCAATAAGAATGAGAAGAAACAGCAAGCCATTCATTATTTAGTTTTTTAGGCATGAACTATTTATTTTAATTATTTTAGGGTAAATTTTACTACTGCATAAAAATCAATGAATATTAATTCCACACCCTGCTAACTACGAAACTTTTTTACGAAATTTTTATTTGCATAATGAGCTTTGTCTATTTATCATTGAATATGATCTGAGGATAAGCCTTCATATTTCTATGTACCCTTAAATAAATACAATTAGTGTGTTACAAGCTATATTACAATGAGTTTGAAGTAATTTTCTTATTTTTTTAAGCACAAGGGTACTGGCAATTGTTTAACATACTCTAAAGTCCAGAAAATAGTGTGAAGGTTATCTATCTTTTACTTACAGGATCTTTTTCTTTCTTGGCTGGTATGTTAGCATTTACCGGTACAAGGACACGTTGTGGTGCACTTTCATCAGCTACTAGAGGATCTCTTTGAGATCTGTGAACTAGATTGAAAGTTACTGCTTTCTTACGATCTATAAACTTCTTTTTAGCTTTCGGCTGAAACAGAACACGTTGAAATTGTAAACTAGCAATGTTTTACATCGTATTCCTTATTATTTAAATATATTTACCATTGTGATAAACTTTAAATTACAATATTATTGAAATACAGAAATAAGGTACAAAAACATGTGTTATTTTGGCAAACACAGAGTAAAAAGAACGCGTGATATTGATAGATGTCAAAAACTTGAAAAGAGACTGAATGTTGCGTCCAGGAAACTAAAATGTTGTTAAATATAATGTATTGCATACATAATTTTGTATAATTAATTAGTTTGTAAATTTGTTGTTCCAATATATAATATATTTACTTTCGTTATTCCAAAATTGAAACACCTAAAGATTTTTACGCAGTCAAGTATTCCCAGCTGTTTTCTGACAGATGTCAGTTTATATTAAGTTTTTATACTCTATGAATAATAAATTGTTAAAATATTTGAAATAACATAACCTTAAAATGCTTCTAAATAGGAATTTTAAAATTTTTCATTCAAACTATCGAAAATTAAACTCAAAATGGACCTGTGTAATATGCATAAGAACAAAAAGTTCCGTAAAACCGAACACAAAGACTTATTCCAATACAATATTATTTCCTAAAACAGATTTTCCGGCAAGATCCTTTGTAGATAAAGATGAAATACAAAAGGTAAGGTAGGAAAATATTGCTATAGAAAATGTCTTTTGAAATATTATTGTTAATTTACATAATAGATAAAAAAGGAGGTAAAAAAAATTAATAGTTACGATTTAACATAATGAAAGCGATATTATTAAATTTAAATTTTTTTTTTATTATTTTATATTAAAAAATATGAATGATTATTTCAGAAAGCGAAGTTCTCTCAACTTTACAACTGGCAAAGGGAACATCTGAATGGACCAGAATTTGTCTTGCACGATGGTCCACCATATGCTAATGGAGACTTACACATGGGCCATGCTGTTAACAAAGTAATAATTAGACTTTCTAAGTAAAAAAACAAATAGCTTATAAATATATGATTCAGTTTCAAACACTATAATCAACAATTTAAGAATATGTTATAGATATTTATAGGGACTTTAAAAAAAAGAAATATAAATATTAAAATTATTTTTTTATTTAATTTTCCTTAAACACAAGACAACATTATGAACTTTAACTTAATAGGCTTATAAAAAAGAAACTATATTTCTTAGTATATACAACATCAATAAAAGACATATCATTTGACTTCCTGTTCAAATAAAGTCGTTTCACTGAATCATTATATACTACAAAAAAAGCAGTGTAAAAACTTTGTTTCAAAAGCAGTATACACTTTATAGCATAATTTGAAACTATCATTTAATTATGCATAATCATTAAAATACAGATATGCTAAATGTGAGCTAATCATTTTTTTAATTGTTCCTGTTATTTTTTAAATTAAATAAATACTTTTCACAGATAATAAAAGACATAAACAATAGAAGTCAAATCCTCCAAGGAAACAAGGTTCACTATATTCCTGGCTGGGATTGCCACGGCCTACCCATAGAGTTTAAGGCGTTAAAAACGAAAAAGACACAGGATAATGAACCTTCTGATCCTGTACAGATAAGACAAATCGCCAGAAAATTTGCTTTGGGAACAGTGGAACGACAAAAAGCAGCATTTGAAAGTTGGGGTGTTATGGCAGATTGGGATGAGCAATGCTACTTGACTCTTAATAAAAGTTATGTACAGAACCAACTGAGACAGTTCTACAAAATGTATAAATCTGGTTTGATTTACAGAGCTCTAAAACCAGTTTATTGGTCACCTTCTTCCAAGTAGGTTGTATATATTGCTATTATTATTATTAAATATTATGTTGACCATCATCATGAAGTAGACACATCTAAATATATCAATGTTTAGAAGCTGATGATAGCCTTCTTAAAATATGTTGAGCATTCCTCTATAAATAAGATGCATAAAACTGAATTTTATAATAACAATAATAATTCCAAGTTTTATGTTTCAATAAATAGATAATATATTATTTTATTTATTTAAAACCTTTCTAACATAAACATTGTTTTCAATGAAATTCAAAATAAAGAAGGCATTTATCAATTTGGTTGTATTTTTTATTTAATTATATTTTTCAGAACAGCTTTAGCTGAAGCTGAGTTGGAATATGATCCACAGTTCAAAAGCAAAGAGGTTTATATCAAATTTGGATTAGATAAGCTGCCAGAAGCAGCAAAAAGTATTGCGGGTGGGTAAGTAGTTTATATAATGCGGCACCAGATGACTAGTCTGTTCTATAAAAAATGCAATATGTGGTGGGTCTTTAATACATATGTATGAGTAAAATGATTAAATTTAAAATTTGTAAAGATATTGTGATATTTTCTATTGAGCAAAATATATAGATAGTCTGTGTAGAGCTTAAGCGGGTAATTGCTGTATGCGTATACAGGCCCCGGGATTATATGAATTATGGGGGTCCCTCAAGGATCAATTCTTGGATCCTTTTTATTCCTCATATGTATAAATGACTTGCCCTTTGTTGTTGGGAACAAATACGATATTTTATTGTTTGCTGATGATACCTGCTTTGTTTTTAAAATAATTAGAAAGATGGAACAATATGAGGATGTTAACAATACTTTCTCTGATATAGTACACTGGTTAGCGTAAATGATCTTAGGTTAAATAATAAAAATTGTAAAATTTATTACACACAAAAAAATAAAAGCTGATGTACTTATCAATAGGGGAATCGATGGATCCAATTGAGTTGAGTCAGCTGAATTTACTGGCCTTACTGTTGATGACAAGTTGCAATGGATCCTCCGTATAAACGGATTGTTGAGTAGACTAAGCTCTGTGGCATTTGCGGTCAAAAAATTAGATTATTTACCGATGTTAATACGGCTCGTTTAGTATATTTCAGTTACTTTCACAGTCTAACGTCTTTCGGTATTATACTTTGGGGTAACGCAGCCACCATCCATACGATATTTGTGCTCCAGAAAAGGGCTATTCGCACAATCTAAAGCCATTGAGGAGAATCATTGAGGCATCAATTTAAAGAAATCGAGAAAATATGATACTCTTAGCATTGGTACATAAAAAAATACAAACGTGTTATTCTTGGGGCAATGGCAATGGGTTCTACAACAGGATCCCAGAAAGCGACCAAAATGCTTCTGTTGCCAAGTTTAAAAGTATTGTTAAAGATTATTAAATAATTAGTAAGTTCATGGTTAATCCTAAGGTTGATTTTGATGGTACATTATTGATATCAGGAATTATTACATTTTTTAAAGTACTAATGTATGATCAGTGGAATTTTTACCATCAGGTGACCTATTTGCTAGTCCGCCTACCTATCTGAAATAAAAAAAGTGTATGCCACTAACGTATGTACGTAACTGACAAGAGAAAAATAAGTTTGTATTAAGTTAAATTACTATTTAGAGACGTGAACCGCCTACTTTCAAACGTAGAATCAAGATTTGTATATTTAAAATCTTCATCTTAATTCTGAATGAAATTATTGTAGGAAGCCTATATCAGCATTAGTCTGGACCACCACACCTTGGACTCTCGTAGCGAACAAGGCAATTGCCTATAATCCGAACATGATGTACTGTATAGTTACCCTATCCACAAGACCGGAACACTTCCTGGTAGCCAAAGATCAGATAGAAGAATTGAAGATGGTTTTACGGAGTGAGATTGAAGTATTGGTTGAGTTTGAAGGTTAGTTTTGATTTAATTATTTGACTATTCATTGTAATAAATATGTATTATTACTGGTGCAAATTGTAGTCAGCCAATTGGATTTTGTGTCTGTTAGGAATAGAGTTCTACTGACGATTCTGTACGAGATAAACTCAATTACTGCCAAAAGGTTTTTCGGTAAATTTTTATACGGTTTTCACTAATGGACGGAGTGATTATTGTGGACGGTTTAGGCGTATTTAGGCTCATTATTGACAATCATATTAAATTATTATGATTTTGTGTAAATTTTCTGAATTGTTTGTCGAAGTTGTCGGGTAAATATATGGCGATCAGAGATGTATATCGTGATATGAACGTTTTATTACGACTGTTGCGAAGCCGGGTCTGATAGCTGGTATATATAGTAAAATTGTCTATATCTTAATATCATTGATCCGTTATCTATATATTTAATTTTTATTCTACTATTTCGGGATGTGTACTCGACTAAATATAAGTTGCAAATAATAGACTATGGCTATTTTGGTGTACCGACATTGTCAAGACATTGGTCAGTTTCACCGATAGACTCTACTATTGCGAAATCTGTAATGCGGTACCGCTTTATGGGCGGAACAATCATTGCTTTGTTTAAGTGGATCCCTTTCTTAATGTTCCTTTAGTTTAAACTATGCGTTCATAGTCAGTCATTTGGATTTTTTTTACAATTTAGATAAATCAGTGAAATTCAGGCGTAGGTACATACTTATTGTTGTCAATAAATATATATAAGTAATCGCATTATTTTCAATGATCAGGTAAAAATCTTCAAGACTGTACATACAGAAGCGAATTAACTAATGAAATATTACCGTTCCTGGAAGCGGGTCACGTGACGAAAGGTAAAGGTACTGGTTTAGTCCATACTGCGCCTGCGCACGGACCTGACGACTTTCTGGTAGCTTTGAAGAATAATATGACTGTGGTGAGTTTCCTAAAATATTTTCTTTCATTTTATAATAAACAATAAAGTGAGTTTAAATGAACTAACTATATAGATGCTTAAAGACATAAACATACCAGAGAAAAATGGGCCAAAATATTCAGCAATTTTATTCCAATTTTGTTTATTTGTGTATAATTTTTTAGTACATTAGTGTTTATAATAAGTTGACATATACGTATATTGTTAAAACCATTGATGAACATTTTATTCGATATCAAAATTATAGAGATGATGAGAAGTGGAACTAGTATGCCTTTGATTGACTTGCAGGCAGCATCAGGTATCTTGACATCTACATGTCACTGCCTGGCAAATATGAGCCTTGAAGTTTATCACGCTTCTAGAAGACGCATTCGTCCTACAAAGGTTCTGTAAAGGTCTCGCAACTTAGCAAATTTCCAACTATAAGAAGTTACTTCTTTGTTGGTGGAAAATATGTTTTTCCTATAAACAAACGGAATTTATAGGAAATATTAAGTTTAAACAAGATTATTGGCTTTGGGTTCAATGACCGTGTGACGTATGCGCGACTATCGTCATATTTGTCGTTGCGTTATCTCTGGATCGCAGCGACGCATATATATAGCGGCTTTGCGCGTTATTGGGCTTAAGTATAAAACCAGAGTTGCAAGACCTGTTTGTAGGACCGTGGTCGATACACATGTGGTAGAATTCAACCATACATATGCACGTTTCTTCGCAATATTTTTCTTCGTCGCTGCGCATGAGATGATTTTTAGCATCATCATCATCATCATCATCATGATCAGCCTGTATTACTTCACTGCTGGATGTAGGCCTCCCCTTAAGGCGCGCCACTGAGCCCGATCTTTGGCCCTTCTCATCCATGTTCTACCAGCCACCTTCCGTATATCGTCGCTCCACCATGCCGCAGGGGTCCTACACTACGCTTGCCGATTTGCGGTCTCCACTCTAGAACCTTCTTGCCCCAACGGCTATCAGTTCTTCTACAGATGTGGCCGGCCCACTGCCAATACCCCAGTGCCTGAAGACGAAGGTCTTCAACCAGTGCGTCCTACCCGTCATGATTTTTAGCATATGAAAATTGAATGCCCGTTGAAATTCAAATTTCGGTTTCGATAAACGTATTAGGTCACATTTCCTCTAGGATATTCATGCAGCATACAATAAGGAAATATGCTAAAGATTGTGTACCTTCCTTCATATGTATTCAATCAGTCTTTTATCAGACCCCAAAGTTGCGTGGATGAGATCGTTGCCTGTTGCATCTCATGCGACTTGTGTAAATCCTAGGGTAGATTTTTATTTAAGCCTACTGGAATAAAGTTCATGGATGATTTACATGTAATAATAATCGATAGAATTCAATGCAATATGAATTATTAAGTCTTAAGATCAGTATAAGAAGTGCCCTGCGCCATGTCTAAGTCGCAGGTTCCCTCTGGAACCATCGTTTAATTTTCAATGAATTCACACAGGAATGTAACGTTGACGAGTTGGGTCGTTACACGAACCTTGGACCTGATTTCGATGGTCTCCACGTACTGTCCCAAGGTCAGGACGCAGTAATAGAGAAACTCCAAGACTCCATAATCCATCAAGGCACGTATATCCACTCGTACCCCTTGGATTGGAGGACAAAGAAGCCTGTCATCATCAGGGCGAGTCACCAGTGGTTTATTGACACATCCGTATTGAAGGAACGCGCTTTGGTGAGTTTAATTTGTATTTTATAATATTTTGCTTCAATTAATTAATATTTGCCAAACTTTATTTAAATAGAATATGGGGTTTAAATAGAAAGATAAATAGGTTTTTTAAATCTTTGTATTTATCGCTATAACATACATAGCACTTCTGTCTAAATAAGTTTACTTTGTCGTAAGGCTTTGTGCAAGCTCGTTTGAGTAGGTACCATTCGCTCATCAGATATTCGGCCACCAAATGGCAAGTAGTAAGTTTTTTTGTATACCCATTTGAAGGGTGAGTGAATTAGTGTAACTACAGCCAGAAAATACAAAACATCTTAGTTTCCAAGGTTTGTGGCGCATTGACGATGGTTTACTGGCGATGGTAAATATTAATTTTTATAAGGAATGATTAACATTTCTTACAGAGCTAATATCTGTTGATGGTGGTGACTACTCGCCATCAGGTGGCCCGTCGTGGCAGGTGGGCTGTCCACCTACTTATCTCATAAAACGTCATAATTCTTATTAAGATATATGTGTATGTACAAACTAAAAACAAAATCAAATTAATGAAAATCGCAATTAGTAAGAAGAATGACTAATGAACAATTATTGAAGCATTGAAGATTTTCAGGCAGCCTTGGATAAGGTGTCAATCTTACCACCGTCGACCGCAGAACAGTCCCGACAAGGTTTCAGGGCTCAGCTAGAGAAGCGGCCATATTGGTGTATATCTAGGCAAAGGGCCTGGGGAGTGCCCATACCCGTGCTCTACAGAGGCAGCGATGTCATAGTCGATGAGTAAGGGAATCTATTAATTTATATGAACATGGAAAGTAGGGATATACTAAAACACCATGTTTTCGACACTAAAAACATCTTTCTTGGGGGCATAGTGTAACAAAATAATACAGATATTTTCACTCCTTCACTAAGTCATCGATTGAACTATATCAATTAAAAGAACAAACTTTGATACATCCAAATATTTCTATATGCTATTCCACTCGAAGGAGTAAGATATACATAAACATATCTTGATTAATATATTTATTGATATTACAACTCTGTTCCATTTAACTACTAATCTTTAATTTTACTTCTAAAGTTACGATAACGATGTCGCCGACATTCAAAACGAAATATTTTCGCCTATCCGTAATGAATATTATATATTATTAAAGATCTTGACTTGAGATTCAAGATATCGCGTCATTTCAATGTTAAAGTTTGCCCTCGTTTGGTTGGAATAGTCCACAGCTTTTCTTAAGTAAACGATGAACCCCTAACTTCTTGTTTTATAAGTCGGCTTAAACGAATATCTCCTCTCGAATATCTGTGTTTTTAAGGTCCATAATAATTGGTCCAAAATTTCCAAAACCGGTTTAATCTAGTATTTTTTATTCTATATTCTTTCGAAGACTGAAATATAGTATTGTACGGGAAAATATTTTATTGTTTCAGAGCTATTATAGAACAATTATGTGCACTTATAAACGAAAATGACGCTGATGTCTGGTGGACTTGTAATGTAAAGGAACTACTCACGGAGAGTGTTATCAAGAAATATGATTTGGACAGTCAAGTTGTCGTTAAAGGGAAGGTATATATGTCACCGCGTTGTAACCCAAGTTAAACGATATTGAAACGACACCCCCCACCCCTCAGTCGTAAGTTAGAGTTAAGTTATTTATATTTTCAGGATATAATGGACATCTGGCTAGACTCAGGACTTTCGTGGCAGACCCTGGGGGACAGGAAGGCTAGTCTGTATTCGGAGGGCGTAGACCAACTGACAGGTTGGTTCCAAGCTTCGCTCCTGACGTCACTGGCCTTGACGGGAGATGCGCCGTATGAGTAAGTCGTGTTTTTTTTAAGTTTTTTGTTCATAATTTGGTGTCCTTTTATTTGCACTTACACCACAATACAAGAAAATTTTTAATGAATAATTACCATTCTTAGAAGATATACGAAGAGTCTGAATGAAAGAAAAAGAATTTAATAAATATATATATATTTTAGGTCGATCTTCGTACACGGTTTCGTGGTTGATGAGAAGAAACGCAAGATGTCAAAGTCGATAGGTAACGTCATAGATCCCAAGACCATAATACAGGGTGATAAGAAACATCCAGCGTACGGTGTTGATACGTTGAGGTAAAATCATTCAAATACATTCTCTTTTAATATATTCATTAGTTCTTTTTTATATATTATAAATAGTTTTAAGAGGTAGGTACATTTGTGTACTTGTAAATATTCCAATGTTCATGCTGGTGCTCAAAAGTTCATTTTACAAAATAAATAATGTTTATCTAACCGATCAATTGTGATAGTAAATATATGAAATTACTATGTATTTAATTATGTATATTATAATATATATTTATTAAGTTTCATAGTATATAAATGTCTTTCTTCTAGATGGTGGGTAGCCAGCCACGCCACCCAACATTCTCAAATCGTAATAAGCAAGAAACTTCTAGAAGAATGTCAGAACGAAGTCATCAGAGTTCGTAGCATACTCAAATATCTCTTAGGTGTCACAAGTGATATGGAAGAAATGGATTTCAATAATAAACCGAACTTAAACTATTTCGATCAATATATGATCAAAGAATGTCAAGAATTTGTTAACCAAATAAATAATCATTATAATAATTTTAGATACAATCATGTAGCTCAAAATATATTATATTTCATAAGCAATAAAATTTCTGGATTATATTGTCACTGTATAAAAGACAGATTGTATTGCTCTCCAAAGAGTTCTAACGAGCGACGATCAGCGCAATTTGTCATTCATACGATTTTGGTCTCTCTGTCGAAAGCTTTAGGTCCCATTTTACCTCATTTGGTCGAAGAGGCATGGCAGTACCATCCCTTGTATGATAAACCGTTTTATTTTACCAAAGAGTTCTCAGTTTCAACGTCATGCGACATTGACAGTTCATTAATGGACACCATTTTGGATATAAAAAAGGACGTATGTGCCATGTTAAAGAATGAAAATTTAAAGAAATATGTCGTCGATTTAAAAGTCAATTCGGAATTGTATGGAAAATTGATAGAACTGAATGTATCGGATGGTATAAATGACAGTGTTCTTTGTGAAATTTTAGAACTGTCAGCTGTCAATTTGATTGGTAATGGCGGGAAAAAGTGGCAGATCGAATTGGTGCAGAGTAAAAATCAACAGTGCTTGCGGTGTAGAAAGTATAATGCCGTGGATGATAGCGATAAATGTTTGAGATGTGAAAAGGCTTTGGCCTTATTATAAAATGTAATTTATTTTTAAGTAAGCTTTAGAAAGAAAAAGCTTTTTGCCGAAGAAAGACCACAGTGGCGTGCATTTGGGGAGACCTATTTCCAGACTAGTGTGGTCTGATGATGATGAAGCTTTAGATGTGTTTATATTATGTGTACATAGTTAGGATGTTTTGTGACAAGTTGTCTGTTCAGGAAATATGTTAAAAATATTTGTAGAAAAGTTACAAAGATAACTTTGTTCTAATTAAATAAATCTATAAATAATAATTATTAAAAATGATGAAACTGTTTATTTGTTTCATTTGATCCTTATATGACGCTGTGTCTTTATAGCATTCAGTTTTTTCCAATAATATCATGTTTACTTGACAGCATTAGTAAGGCAGTGAAATAAGACTAACCAAACTTCAAGCTTTCTAACGAAAATTTCTTTTTTAGCAGTCTTAGATTTTAAACTAAAAGGCATATGGAGCTAGTATTCAGCTGAAGCAACAAAAGCGAATACATGTCCCGGTATTGCAAGTCAACGCCTATTTTCAATAGTGTTGTATTTTTTTTCTCCTCAAATTGGTAAGCGAACCTTCGAATGGGTCACCTGATGGTAAAGTCACTACCGCCCCCTATTTGCTCACCCCCACGTGCCCTTAAACATTGACTTTAATAATTATTAACCATTCATTACTCCGCTAAAGCGCCATCCTCGTGGTTACACTGGCTCGCTCAACATTCCAACAGGGACATAATAATAAGTATTGCTATATACATAGCTTGCTATTTCGTTAAAAAATAACTGATAAGTGAGGAGTATCTAGCCAGCCAGGCTTTTATAAAGTCATACAAGTAAATTATTGACGTATTAAATTAACAAATTGTTGATTACTGGATAGGTACACTAGCATTTTCTTTTAATTTTGTGTTACCTTATTTTAATGTTTCGTGTGCGTCTTTTGTTTTATAATTTGACGTAGTAGCTTATTAATTTCGACCAAAAGATTTTCGCTAAGCGTAATCGGGATTATTTAATTATGTTCGATGTTTATTATTACGAATGAAATAAACATTAATATCCTCCCCACATGTACGCCAAGTTGCATATCTCGGACACGTGCTTAGGCATGAAAGATATGAACTTTTGCAACTCATTATGATGGGAAAAGTTGCCGGAAGGAGAGTTGTTGGGCGCAGGAAAAAGTCTTGGCTGTGCAACATCCGAGATTGGACGGGAATTGCGAGTGCTGTCGATCTCTTTCGCCTCGCGAAGAACAAGAAGGAGTATTCAAAGCTGACTGCCAACCTTCGCTAGTCGGAGTGGCACTCGAAGAAGAAGATGTACGCCAAATAATTATTATTGTATTTTTTTAAATATTTATATAAATATATTTATAAAATGTATTCTTGTTACGTGCATGTAACAAATTATAAAATACATTGTTAATAATTAGACATATTTAACTCTAATATTAGTGAATTTAAAATTAGGTTACGTAATATATTTAAACCTTTACTGTACCTGTACTGTACTTGCTTTTTTACTTTCTGTTTTTATTTTAAGTTTTCATTGGTTTGCTTTAATTTTAAGTGGAAACTTGATTGATTTATGTTTTTCTTATATTTGTTTTTTTACTAAAAAGTATTATTATAATTGTTTGTTTCACAAATAAACAAATACACTGCAGTTGAGTAAATAAGGGATTTAATAAAGCGGGTGAAAACATCCCTTTCATATTTGAAGTCGTTTCCGTAGCCATGGCATGTTGCATTATTGTTGTGTTATTAAATTCTCATACTTTCATTTCTAATACGAATTTCATATTGAAATTTGTGGAATTGTCTATTTCCTGGTATTCGTATAGTTTATATAAAGGTATTGTGTAATAAATAATGTCAATTGACGTGTAACCTATTCCAATCGAAGAAGGAATGAAGGTAAACAAACCTTAGATTTAAATATTCAATGCAATTTGCTAATAGTTCGGCCATATTGTACATGACTAACAGTTCTTGATTAATATATCTCTATTTATATTACGACACTATTTCGCGTAACTACTTATAACTACTTTAATTTTACTTCCAAAGTTTTTTTGTAATTTATAAATATTGGACAACATCACACACATTACTCTGATCCCAATGTAAGTAGTTAAAGCCCTTGTGTTATGGAAAATCAGAAGTAACGATGGTACCACATACACCCAGACCCAAAACAACTTATCTAAACTTATTTAAACTAATGGATTTTTTGTACATCGACTCGGCCGGGAATCGAACCCGGGATCTCGGAGTGGCGTACCCATGAAAATCAGTGTACACACTACTCGACCACGGAGGTCGTCTATAAATTTTAATCCATAATGATTATCATATATTATTTAAACTCTAGACCAATGATAACGCGTTAATTCGATGTCAAATTTTGTTGATTTACCTTTTGTCCCCTTTTGATTGGAATAGGCTATAATGACGTTGATATTCCAGAAAAATGATTATTTAATTATACATATTTACAAATATATATTTCCTATTACAATTTCCTTACAACTAAGACTTGCTATATATTATGGGTCGGTGAATATAAAACGTGGATGTTCTAGCCGGATATATTAGGTTCAAAGTCTTGTAATAAATTACACTTCGCGGTTAGCGGTGAAGAAAATCGGTTGGAATCTCGCGGAGATAGTTCGGCTTTGTTCAGATTCTAGGAATTTAAATACTTTATCTGGGATTTTTCGATGTGATTTTTAAATAAAAATTGCTTTAAAAAAACAAAAAAATCGTTCTATAACAATGATTTCAATGACGAACAACGTCCCTTGTCACTGAAAATTTTGCTAAATTTTCTACTCGCATCGCATCGAAAGCAACTCGGTATGTCTATCTGTGTGTTACTCATTCCTGGCATAAACTATTGAACTGAATTTGAAGATGGGTATGAAGCAAGCTTGAACCTTAAGAAAGGTCGGTTTTAAGTTATATAGGTACATATGGATGAAAATTATTTTATAATGTCCGCATCCAAATTTAACCTCTTTAAATAGAATTCGTATATTTGTGTTATACATACGTCCGTGTTTGGATCACGTAGCTCTGTAACAAGAGCGTAAAATGTACTGCTACTCTGACGTCAATAGAGTTACTAACAGTATTTAAAACGGGATATTTACCATGGTAAATAACCATGTTAATTTAAAGTCAATAGAGTTGTTTGAAATAACGCAACACAAATATAATCTAAATCAATATTATTTTTTATTTATTTATTATTTATTTATTTATAATACAAAACTGTATACATATCATTACAGGACATGGTTGTCCTAATTGGATATTTCAGCACGTTTATTAACAATATTTAAAATAAGTCTCTACGTTATATATGATATAGTCCAAGTGGCTATAGTTGTGAGTTCACTCAGGCTGCAATAAAACAAATCTACCCTGTCGGCTATGGCATTGAGGGTATGTAACGTGCGCGACAGTGGCGCCTCCTTGAGCAACTTGGTTCGTCCGTTGGGCACCGCTGGCGACTACGGTAGATGTCTCCGCCACACATCTGGG
Source organism: Vanessa tameamea (assembly GCF_037043105.1). Lineage (NCBI taxonomy): Eukaryota > Metazoa > Arthropoda > Insecta > Lepidoptera > Nymphalidae > Vanessa > Vanessa tameamea. Next base: position 6,538,038 of record NC_087333.1, read on the forward strand.
GCACACAGACTCAATTGTCTTAATACATTAGTATTATGGACTATACCTCTCAATACCTTAAACACATAGATTAAAAGCGCTAACTCTCCCCTTACCCTTAGCTCATTGTATCCTACCATGCCTAGGACAAACAATGATAGGCACATCAAAAAGTAAGGATATACCCCATACAGCTTCATATACAAGAATCTAGTAATTTTAAAATATAAAAACGATAAATTTACTTGGTGGTAGTCCTTTGTGCTAGCCCATCTGGGTAGCTACCGCTCATCAGATAATCTACCGTCAACCCAGTGTTGTTGTGTTTCGGTTTGAAGGGTGAGTGAGCCAGTGTAACTACAGGCACAAGGGACATAACATCTTAGTTCCCAAGGTTGGTGGCGCATTGGCGATGTAAGGAATGGTTAATATTTCTCAAAGCGCCATTGTCTATGGGCGGTGGTAACCACTTACCATCAGGTGTCCCATTTGCTCGTCCGCCTACCAATATCATAAAAATATATAAAAAATAATAATAATAAAATGAATTAATTATTCATATAACATACAAATATTATGAAGATAATATTTTTTATTTATTAATTTTTATCCAACGATAAATTTAATTAGATATTTAATAAATGGAGAGTATATAAATCTCGAGGAATTTCATTAACGTTCAACGTCGGAGGATCGGTTTATTTATTTTTATTGTAATCGAAATATTAAAGCAGCAATCGAATATTAGATGAACGTTGAGTATTAACAATACCGGACGTCCGAGCCTGACGTGATCGGACAATCGAATCGGAATCGATTAGCGACATCCAATTGGATATCGGACATGAATTGACGCTATTCGAGGTAATTAGTATTCCATCAATATTAAAGAGATACGCATATGTAATAACTATTTAGTTTACACAAGGGATGTAATTTAGATTATCGACAAAACTATTGCATTCACTGGCGGTTTTTAGCCGAGTGAAATACATATCTAATTGAATTCAGGTGATTTCATTTACTAAAAGTAGTAATATTTAGCATAGTAAATTTTATTGATAACAAAACTATGTACGATATTTAATTCAATAAGCTTTTTTTTATTTAATAGGTAGACGGACGAGCTAATGGACCAACTGATGGTAAGTGGTCAGCACTCCCCATAGATAATGGCGCTGTAAGAAATATTAACCATTACTTACATCGAGAATGTGTCATCAATCTTGGTCCCTTGTGCCAGTTATACTGTCTCACTCACCCTTCAAACCGGAACACAACTATACTGTATTGCTTTTGGCGGTAGAATATCTGTTTAGTGGGTGGTACCTACCCAGACGGGTCAACACAAAGCCAAGTTAAATCGACGGAGCTGGAAAATTAGGAAATTTAAGAGAAGGTTGTTTAAAAAGTATATATATTGACAGATTCATGTATTTTTGTATAATTAATGCCGCGTAAAATAACTTCGTTCGAATACAACTGAATTGATTATTTCCTGATTTTCCTTTTTTTTAAATTGGTCAAAAGGGAAAGACGTGACGTATGTTTATTTGTTATTTTCTGGTTTCACGCAAAAAATACTACTCTGATTCTCATGGTACTTTCATATAATAATAGCTTCGAATCTAAGGTGAACGGTATCGAATCCGCCTGGGTAGGTACCACTCATTCATCAAATATTCTATCACTGAAAGAAATACTTATTAAAGTAGTAGTGTGCGTGAGCCAGTCTAACTACAAGGTACGTAACATTTCAGCTCCCAATTTAGGGTTGCGTATTGGCAATGTGAGAAATGTTTAATATTTCTTACAGCTCTAATGTCTATATGTGGTGATGACCACTTACCATCCGATGGTCCATTTGTCCGTACGCCTGCATATAAACAAAAACAAATACACCTTAGTTAGTTTCTGTTCGTACTAAAACCATAGACATAAAATATTTTAATAAACAAAATGCTTAATATTGATTAAAAGTAGTAACATTTTCGCTACCTGTCTCTCTCTAACAACAATTGTAGTTACACAAATAATTTATAATCTGTGTTAGTAAAGACGCAGGTGTCTGTTACGAGACGGGACTTGTCAGGGGACTTAAGAGAATTAATTGTAATGTTTAGTTTGTACTAAGTAAGTTTGGCTGTGATTATCTATTGAAATTATAACGTGTTAACCATATTTTAAGCCTTTTATTCAGCCGATATATCTTTAAAACTGATACGTTTCTAGAGTTAAATGTAACCTCATCATTTGGTGTATGTCAAAGTTTTTTTTAATTGATTTGCTACATGTCTGTTATAAATATAGAAACTATGACTGTTTGGTGCTCTTTCACGGACAAAGCGCTAAACCGAAATTTGGTATTTATTTAACATGTTTATCACCTGACGACCCTCCACCAAAAATCGAGCGAAGCCGGCGTGACAACCATTAATTCATAATTATATTATTTTCTAATCACGCTGTTTGATTTTGAAACTAAGTTTTTATAAGATCATCAAATAGGCTTCTACCATAATTATAATTGATGTGAACATCGTTTTTTAAATCCTCCTTTTATATTTATACTAATACTATAAAGGCAAAAGTAACTTTATCTATTATCTGTTCTCGCTTAAACTGCTGACCTTATTTTAATTAAATTTGGTATGGAGATAGATTGAGTGCCGGAGAAGTACATAGGCGTTAATTCACCCCTCGAGGCTTAAACGGTTGATGTGTTATAGGTAGTTTTATAAATTTTATGTTTGGGCAAAGCTGCAGGTTAAGAACTATTTTATTGTTTATATGCCTTGTTGATACAGTGGTCTCTAAAGGTTAAAAAGGACCAGATGGTGTGCGTGTTATATTATATAAATTTACGTTTATTTGCTAATAAAACACCAGTTGTCTGATGGTACTTTGCACGAATGAATTGATGAATGGAATGTATTTGATGGGATTGGGCGTAACTCGAGATTAAAATTTGCTAAGTCAGAAAAATCCCTGACTAAAGATTTTATTAAAAAAAAATAGGCGTCTTAAAATTTTATAATTAGCACACCTCGTCAATTTTTTTTAAAGATATTTGTCGGGGGCCTGGCCAGGTAAACCATTTATCTTATCGTGAATGGTCACCACCGCCCATAGACAATGGCGCAGTAAGGAATATTAACCGTTTATTTACTGTTCTACTGTTTGGCGCTAGTATATTTTTGATGAGTGGGTAGTACCTACCCAAACGGGCTTGCACAAAGCCCTACCATCAAGTTAACGTCTGCGTAAAAACTTAAAAATAAATTCTATATTTAGTACTCGTATCAAGTTGACGTTTCAACAGTATTAGATAATTACGGACAAATAATGAATTATGATAACTCGCTTTATTGTCTCTACTAGTGAAAGTAGGCTTGGTTATTTTTTGGCCAGACGATCGAAATTCCCATTCAACGAGGATATGCTGCTGGCATTCCTGCCGTCATTCCACGCGGTCATGATTTGTGCAGTATCTATTATTGATTTTTATTGATGTACAATGAAGGCTTTAATTTATTGAGTCTTATGCAATAAATGTATTTAATTACGAACAAACGTATTGTTTCATTAATTAATTTTATCCATCAGTTTCCTTTTATTGTATAGGTAGGATGGGCAAATGGGCCGCCTGTTGGTAAGTGGTCACCACCGCCCATAGACATTAGTTAAGTAAGAAATATTAAATATTTCTTACATCGCAAATGCGCCACCAACTTTGGGAGCTAAGATGTTATGTCCCTTGTGGCTTTAGTTTCACTGGTTCAATAGGTTTATTGAACCAGTGAAAGTACAGGCAGGTGAAGGGTTTCAAACCTACAAGACTGAGAATTACTTTTTGGCGGTAGAATATCTGATGAGTTGGAAGCCTGAGTGTAACTAAACTCAATGATATTTCTCCATAAGTGTATCGACCAACGCACATCGGAGTAGCGTTGTCGAATAAACTCCCTAACTTCTCCTCAATAACGATAGGCCTTAGGTCAGCTGTTGGATACAGACTGCCAATTTACTTTTGACTTTATATTGAATAACGGTATAAGATGAAATGAGACGTACTTAAAGTCAAAGTCAAAGTCAAAAATCTTTATTCAATATAGAAGTGTTTACACTTGCTTATTGATTGTCAAAAATCTACCACCGGTTCGGAATTTAGCACCTCGGACCTGAGAAGAACCGGCGAAAGAAACTCAGCGGGATATATATATATTTTTTTTTTAACCATTATTATATGCAGGTATGAGTAATAATGGATACAATCCTCAAAATAATAATGGTTAGATACGCGGAATAAGAGTTCGTTTGAAGTAGGAAACAAGCGTACAGTAAGCCGATTTCCGTTTATAGTCGCTATGTATCACAACCGCAACGATCGTGTCTGTTCATGGAGATTATTCTTTATGTTATAATTTATGTGCTTATAAATACATAATAGAATATATAATGATATCCTCTTGACATATTTGGGCAACGATGACAAATCTCAAGGAAGATATCCAACGCGTTATATGTTATAAGTGCAAAACTACATGCGATTGGCAAGATCGACAGATGGAAGGGGGAGAAAATTGGTCTAAGTGGCAGGCAAGTCAGACAACGCTGTAAAGAACAGTACAGATTAGACGGGACAAAGAAAGCGCATACAAACGCTGAAGCACAGGACTGAAGACTGTTAATGTTTAATGTACGGGCTCTTAGTGAGGATATTTAAGAGTCAGGATGGCCCATTACAGAACCGTTTTGACAACGTCAGCGCTTTACCATTACATTATTGTGTGCATCTCTACCTGCAACTACTCTCACCAAAGGTAGAACAAACGGACAGATTTAAAAAGTCGTTTAGTACTTATATTAGTAGTTAGATTTTTAGCAACAGTTGGCTGTGTCCACGTACGCGATTATGCTAATTGTGTAAAAATTAGAGCAAGTAGTTTGGAAATAAACATAATTTCAAGTCCGTCTAGGTGGGTACTACCCACTCAGAATATTTCACCGCAAACAGCAATACGTTAGTAAACCATTGTAACTAGAGGCACAAGGGACATAAGTTCTCCTGTTTGCTGGCGTATTGTTAATGTAGGGCGTGGTTAATATCTCTTATAACAGCAAGTGGTCCAAAAACCGCTCTACCAATTCGAAATAAAAAAAATCCTACACTACATGTATTGTTAATAAAAAAAAAAATAGGCAACGTAACGGGCAAATATTCGTTCATCTAAATACAGATATGTCAAGAGATACGAGTCAATTGTAAGAGCCCTTAAATCAAATCGATACTACTGAAGGTTCAAGTTCTGTTCAGAAAATGTAATCACGAACATCGAATTACGAGTATTCCTAGTTTAATATTAAAATCGAGCTTTAATTCTGATTCATTCCTGTCATTCGTTAATTTTCAATCTCTTCGAATATTTGGCTGTTTCATGATCATCCATTGCATGATCAATCGCTATGACAGTTTTCACTTCAATGCGTCATGTGGTTGTCACGTGATGAGTGTATTCGTGAAAATTTTCACATTAGCATTACATTAGCAGCCTGTAAATTTCCCACTGCTGGGCTAAGGCCTCTCCCTTTGAGGAGAAGGTTTGGAGCATGTTCCACCACGCTGCTCCAATGCGGGTCGGTGGAATACACATGTGGCAGAATTTCGTTGAAATTAGACACATGCCGGTTTCCACACGATGTTTTCCTTCACCGCCGAGCACGAGATAAATTATAAACACAAATTAAGCACATGAAAATTCAGTAGTGCCTGCCTGGGCTTGAACCCGAAATCATTGGTTAAGATGCACGCGTTCTAACCACTGGGCAATCTCGGCCCAGCCGACAATTTTTACACGTATCTTATATATTATATATATATATTATAGTATGTATATATTATAATAGCATAAGCTGATTTTTGTCCCGGCGATTTTGGAGCTATCGCTGCACAAAAAAAATCGGTTATGGTCTTCTTTTTAGCTCTGGCCGTAGATGTGCAGAAAAATGAAAAGGATTCTTGATTGAATTTAATAAATTGTTACGATTTAACAAAGAAATAATTTTAGCGAGCGGATAAAAGTTACTGGCCGGTTAGAAAGTGGTTATACGTCTGTATAAGGAAAAAATATAATCATTTAAATAGGGTTCCATCATTTTGGCGCCAAATATAGTTGAATGAGTTGTATAAGCGTGAAGTTTCGCGGGCGACCCACTAGTCTTTATTTAATACTAGTTGTCCCCCGCGGCTTCGCTTGCCTTTTAGGGTATGGTCGTCAATGTCCTAACTTTATGTTCCCGTTCAACTTATTTATCTTGTATTGTTTTTTCCCTAATAAATATAATAAAAGAGCTTGAACAAAGCTCTAATACCAAGCAAACTATTTTTTATCTTCTTTTATATATAACTAGTTGTTCCCCCGGCTTCGCTCATTCTTTTGGGTTTGGTCGTTAAGTGTTAGACATAAAAGCCTATGTTTTTCCTTAGAGTTCAAGCCTACTTCATACCAAATTTCATCAAATTCGATGCAGTAGTTTGGCCGTGAAAGATCAACAGTTAGACAGACAGACAGACAGAGTTACTATCTCATTTAGAATACTAGTACAGATCTTAAATGCGACAACGAATTTGTAACTAACATTATGAAAACGGAAAACCGATAATTATACAAATTTTCATAGACATCATCAAGATTATTGACAAGGCTATTTAACATCTGTCAATATTCTTCACACACGGGCAAAGCCGCGGGCGTAATCTAGTTCTCTATATTATACCTCAAAATTAAAGTTCTATAAAGTGAAAATCTATTTTCAATATATAATGTGTTCGATATTTTATATAACAATTGCATTTAAAAGGTAGTAAAACCTTAAATTGAAAATAAATCTTTAGGGTTAACCATCGCACATGCTTGATTTGTGGTAGCTGTAGCAGACATATTGCGGTCCTTACGACCCCACCCGAATAAATCCAACGACTACGCGGATTTATGAACTCGTTGAGGGTCAGGTTAAGCGCTTAATTTAGTGGTGAGCCTTTTAAATGTATATACTTATACTTGACTTAACTATTTAATTCGTTTTAAAAAAAAAATTTTTTTACTTGAGATTATAAAGTCTCCCCTCCACTTCTATTTGTATGTCTGCCTGAATGTGATAAACGCAAAAACTTCCAAACAGATTTTCATATTTACTTGTTCTTTGTGCTAGCCCGTCTGGGTAGGCACCCACTCATCAGATATTCTATCGCTAAACAGCAGTACCCAGTATTGTTGTGTGCCGGATTGAAGGGTGAGTGAGTCAGTGTAACTACAGGCACAAGGGACATACAACAAACATACCCTACCTATGTATATCATACAATAAAAAAAATGGTTTTCAAAAGATTTATGTGTATAAGTCGTTAAGATTTTGTATAAATTGGCTGAAATATGACGATAAACGATTTAACAAGACCCTCATCCTACGCGCGAAGCAGTAGCTGGAAATTGATAAAGAAAAAATCTTGAGCTAAAGTTTAACCCGTTAATGCTTCGAACAGGTATAATAAGTTAATGATATTTATATATTTAATTTGTAACATTTAGGAGTAATAGTATAATATATTTAAACCAGCGCCCCGTTTTTAATTGTTTAAACCGAAAATCGGAATGTTGCCTTCAAAAGGGGAAATACCGCTGGCATTCTTGCTCCGTCAAGCGGTCACGATCATTACACGCGGTACCATTGCTATTCTGATTTTAATTTGCTAATACTTATTGAAGTATTCAATTTAATCATTATTTTATTCTTTACAATATTTGTATATTCTTTCTAGATGTCCGATTCGATTTCGTACGAGTGTAATGAGTTATTTGTTTGTTGAAAAGAATTTTCTTAAATCCGATCACAGATCCACCTACAGAAACGCTCAAAAATCATAAAAATCTTCCAGCCGTTTTTTCTGACGATTTTTTAAATGACTGACTGACATACAGCATTAGTGACTGAATGAAATTTTGATATTGATGAAGGTAGGTGAGCACTAAAGAAAAATTTTTAAAATTTTTTACCTAACGGGGTTAACTATTATTGAAGGGGGATGAAAGTTTGTATAAAAAAACAATATTTTGAGAGAAACACGATATTTTATTTTCAAGCTTCTACTTTTGGGTTAAAAAAGGTGTAATGTTTTTTAAAAAACATCACCCAAGAAAGGAAAATTGGGTATGAATGTTTGTATGAAAAAATCAATTAATTGCTCTTGTATTGATCGTTCTCCCTGCCCTTCAATAGCTTGTATAAACGTCCTTGTCAAGTCAAAGATAAATTGTATTAATGTTACGAACAGAAACATTTTATTATGACTCAGAAATTGGTCTTTTTGTTAATATGACGTAATTCGTCATAGCAATGAACGCAGACAGACCGATATTATGAGTTTTCCATTCTTGATTGACAGCTGGATGTAATGGAAATTTTTTGGATCGATTAAACGATAGATTTGTATGTTTACAAATTTAAAATAGTGAACGAAAATAAAATCTATATTTAAAAAAAAATAGGTTTTATTATAATGCTGAAAAACTGAAAAAAAAAATACAAAACCAATATACATAAAACTTATAGTATGAGACGCAGGGTGTTCGAAGGTATATAATATTAAAAAAAGCTGCATTTCTTTTCCCCGACTTTAAATTTAGACTATTGTCATAACATAACATAACATAATCAGCCTGTAAATTTCCCACTGCTGGGCTAAGGCCTCCTCTCCGTTTGAGGAGAAGGTATGGAGCATATTCCACCACGCTGCTCCAATGCGGGTTGGTAGAATACACATGTGGCAGAATTTTGTTGAAATTAGACACATGCAGGTTTCCTCACGATGTTTTCCTTCACCGCCGAGCACGAGATGAATTATAAACACAAATTAAGCACATGAAAATTCAGTGGTGCCTGCCTGGGTTTGAACCCGAAATCATCGGTTAAGATGCACGCGTTCTAACCACTGGGCCATTTCGGCTTTCAACTTTCAACATTTGACAATTGACATGACAATTGAATTACATAAATGTGGTCTTGTATTAAATCATAATTGTTATACATTTATTTTATTACACCGACAAGTATTTGTTACAAATATTTTTAATCTGGTAACACGGGCGTTTATAGATACTATTGATGGCGTATAATTTATGGTAAGTTAAGTGATTAACTTTTTTGATAAAATTTTATGTACTAACTAGTTGTTGCCCGCGGCTTTGCTCGCGTTGAAATTGATTATATTACAGAATAATTTAAAATATTACGTTAATTTAAGGCCTCATTTGTGGTTCGACTTTCGTGGGCAGGATACACCAGACTGCTTACGCTCGACCAGGCTATTTAGAACTGTTTATGTGATAACAGTCTTCTCTTATATCTACTTTATTAATTGTCATGGTGAAGCATAGTTTAAGCGCGAACTGTACTCTCTTGAAATTAAAGGGGTATTCTGATGGTATCAAAGATATTCGTGGAATATACACTATTTCCCTTTTAGTACATCCAGTGATAACTGTAACCTATGACATTACGATAGAGAACCCTTACTATTAGTCTGGTTCCGTTGCATATTTTTTGAGGTGTTAAAGTCCTCAGTAACATTATTGGCGCGCCAATCTCCTAACATAAAAAATGACAGATTTCAAGACTATCCTAAATACGAAATTACAACCACTGTTTCAATAGAATATCCAGAAACGCTTAAATACATATCTACTCATTTCTTATCAGTACCCGAAAAATAAAGATTTATGCTTATAACTTCAAAAATGACGGATTTCCAGACTAACCTACAGAAGAAATATCAACCCCTAGAGGTAAAATATGCAGAAACGCTTAAATACATATCTACTCATTTCGATACCCCAAAAATTACTATTTAGTATTACTTTTGAAATGTATATAAATATTATTTATTATGTACTCGAGACTTAATTCCCATCGTCTCGGTCAATGATCGATTAGAGAAGAGTTTCGGCCAACACTTTAAGATACTCAGCGGGTCGTTTAATCTAGTGCCGAGCACAAAAGGCAAAGTTCCTTGAGACGACGCGTATAGTGTGGGTATTTTTCATCCTGACAGTTTATCATCATCTTCGTTGATCGTATATTATTAACAATGGCGTGGACTATGTGTGTCTTTGACGTGTGAAGTGAAATGATGAAGAAATCTTCTAATAAATTAATGAAATATTTATATATATTTGGATAAATAGAGCAAATAAAATTACAAAACATATTATATATAATCTTATGGTCCAGTGGTAAGGACGGCCATCGCAATGCTTTTAGGGGGTAGGAATCCCACAATACCCGGTTGCCCAAGGGGCCCGGGTACCTTTCTGAAGATTTTTACGGCGTGAATAAAAGAACTAAAAAAAATGAGTTAGAACACACGCGTCTTAATCGATGATTGCGGGTTCAAACCCAGACAAGCACCACTGAATTTTCATCTGCTTAATTTAGGCATGTAATTCAATATAAAGGGAAACACCGTGAGGAACTTGCATGTGTCTAATTTCAAAGACATTCTGTCATATGTGTATCCAACGAGCTGCATTGGAGCAGCGTGGTGGGATAACCCTCTCCTCAAAAGAGGGTGGAGCCTTAGCCCAGCAGTGTGACATTTATAGCCTATTCAAATGGAAATAGGAAAAAAGATAAACAAAACTTAGATTTACGTATTTCATGCGATTTGCTAATAACACAGCGATATTGTGCACTACTAAGAGTATATGATTAAAATATATACATCAATAATACAACACTATTGCACATAACTACTTATTTCCACTTTAATTTTACTTCCGATAACAGTTTCGTCGACGTTCAAAACGTCATTTTTTCGCAAATCAATGTCTTTTTTCCTGTTATGGTTGGAATATAGTATACATCTATATATATATATACACACTTTGTATAAAGCAAGTCATTTAATGTTTCAATTGTAAAATGTGTTCTAGATGCATCAGGAACAGTGGATTCGGGCGTTCCTGATGTATAACTAATGCAGATATATTCCCTGGCTACTGTATCTGGGTGAGTTTACAGAGTATTATATGACTAGTGGTCGCCCTTTGGTCGAAATTGATTAATAAAAAAATAAAATGCATTGATTTGTAAGTTAGAAATAATTTGGCTCAGTTGGTTGATACTTTGTCACTATTCCAATACAAAAATAATAATAAATATCAAAATGCTTTTTAAAAATTTTGACATGACGTGTGTAGTCGTTGACAGTCTGATCGTAACGTCGAATAAATATCTAAAATACTAAACAGATAACGTCAAATACTATAACAAGATGATGGTCTAAGAAAATTAGGCAGAATGTTTCCCGCCTTGACGTTAAATATATTCGCGCCACCGACACTGACAACAGATTATACAACAATATATCACTAATCTTTAGTATTTATTCAGAAAAGTAAAGTTGACAGATCATGTTGATTTTAACACTACGGTTTTCTTTTCTCGGAAACAGAGAACGCATAATAGCTTTCTCTGGGTTTCGATACTCTATTTTCAACTAAACAGATTCTAGATAGCTGCGGTTTTAGTCTAGGATCGGCATCGATGGGTTTACTGCACGTTAACGTAGCACAATTTACGGTCCTGCGTTTTAAATATTAATAAAATAACGTTAAATTGTTAACTAAACATTTGCTTTGGATTGCATTGGCTTTGGATGCAATGGATATCATCTAATTTCGTTTAGAGAAATTTAACAATACAGTTTTACAACTAATTTAGTTTTAGTTTTTAAAGAATAATATATATAATAGTAATGCCTCAATTTATTTAAAGAATTTCTAGTATTCTTATATACCCCTCCATTTAACGCCATAATATTTTTTTTAGTTTTTATTGGTAAATAAATAGGCTCTTCGGATTTTTAGACGTTCAAAATATACTGTCGACCTCTGCAAGGTTGAAATCCTTCATTAATTTTAATCTAACTGTCAACTCACAGATGGCAATCTTGGAACTTTGCGTTTTACTTGGTGGTAGAACTTTGTGAGAGTCCGTCTGGGTAGATATCAGCCCAAACAGCAATACGTTGTATTATTGGGTTCCGGTTTCAAGAGTGAGTGAGTCAGTGTAACTACAGGCACGAGAGACACAATAACTTAGTTGCCAAACTTGGTGGCGCATTGGAGATGTAAGGAATAGTTAAAATAAGAAATTTTAATAAGGCACTATTGTCTATGGGCGGTCACTTACCGCCATGTGGCCCATTTGCACATCAGTGTACCGATTTCTCAAATTCAATTGCAATCAGCTTTCTAAGACATACGTACCAATATTCGCCTAGTAGATCATACTGCAACTATTACAATTCTTCGTTTCTATATATCATATGGTATCTCTGGTGTGCTTCGTTAATATATAAACTCATATTTTGTTATATATTACTACTGCAGCGTTACCCCAATATTATATTATTTCTTAGACCGAAAATAAAATGGAATCGTACATTTACAGTCTTAATCAGTTAGTTTACTTTTATTTTTTAATTTTCAAAATGTATCAACAGTCGCAGATAATATTATCAACGCAAACGTGGTAACTTTTGTAATTAAAACAAATCTCAAAGTTTGTAACCGGTTAACAGCTTGTTATACCAAAGATTTCTTTGTTTTATGCCAAGAACTTTAGAAAATATCGCAAGTGAGCGTTCTGTGGAAAGTTTTTATTGATATTTGAAATTTTATTTCGTATTTAATAACGATATTTGTTTTCGTGCTCGTCTTGTTAGGTAACACTCATTACTTATAGTATTGTTGTGTTCTGGTTTGAAGGGTATTATTAATTTAAAAAAAAAAGTATAAAACCTTCTTTCTAATTAATAACTTTTTTATACTAAAAACACACTAAATCAGCTTAATTTTTTTTTTACGCTTTATGTGATAGAAGTGTAATATTATAGTGCCGAGTACCGACGTTATCATAGTCAATAGCTCTCATGCGAGCTACTAATCACATCTGGAGTTTCACGTAAATAATTTGAAGAGTTAAGACCTAACGGTGTAGTTAGAAACTTTGCGCAGAATGTTGATAGAATTTATTATTAGACAACAATGAAGTCAAAATGGAGGCAAACTTTTAAAGCATGTTCCACAACTAGTTGGGACGAGATGACGCGTTTCGTTTCATAATTTATTGTTTACACACAAGTACCTTCATGAAATTCACGCTAATTGAGCACACAACCGGAGAACCCGTAAAAAATTTTACTTATAAAATTATTTATTTTAAATTAAAGAATAGTAATGAATAAAAAATATGTCTAATGTAATTATCTTATTTCAGTTACATATATATATAACATATACTATTCTATATTATAATATATACAAATGTGAATTAAAAATAATTACTGTATGTATAAATCTTGATCGCGTGGAATGGTGGCAAGAATGCTATCATTTCCCTGTTGAATCGCAATTCCGATCCGCTGGGCAAAAAACCGAACCAGCCCTCCTGTCACCAGCGATGGCGAGGTGTTATAATTTACTTGAAACTATGGAAAACAAAAGTGTCCGATTGTCTAGTGTTGCAATTGTTGATGCTGCGCCTCGTGTCGAAGAGAAGACGGTATGCGAAGTAACTCGCATGTCAGTAGTCTCACAGCGGTGGCAACATCGTAGTTTTATACACATATAGTAAAACCTTCCCCGATATAAGTTTTATATATAGTGGTTCAGTAGCTTTTTCATTTAGGACTACAAAATGTCAACTCATTTATTACCATAGCTTTTATCAAAGTGGATACTTTACACCTGTATACGTATGTATGTAGTACACAGCTTATATTAGCTTAAAATCTTTGAAATATTACATATATATACTAGTTTTCACGAGCAGCTTCGTCCTAGTATCAGTAGATGTTAGGTTTAAGGTATGAAGAAGCATGTCAAGTATATAAGCCTTCTTCCTCAAGTAAACCCCCACCTTGCTTATAGCAAAATTTATCAAATTTAGCTCAGTTGATTGGCCGTATAAGTGCAGACGACAGAAATAATTTCGCATTAATAATATTAGTAAAGATTAACCAAAAGACTACTCCAACGTATAAGGGTCTATTCTTTGCAGATACATACCTTATTTAGTCGAGATAGGCTATTTAACAGCTTCCCCACACATGCCCACGCACCAAGCATTCAAAGTATCTACTCGAGCAACGTCGCTATTATTTTGCCGAATATTGGCAACACCGGATCCGGTGAACGAAATGATGTCGGATCCGGTTTTCCGGATTGGAATTCGCAATCGTTAGGAAACCTATATGAGACTGTTTGTATACTTGTTCTTGTCCGTGTTTTTTTTTTTTAATATTTCATCCCAGTCGAAGTCATCAAGTGTAAAGTTTACTAATCGAATAACAAGAAATACTTACTTAAAGTAATTTAATAGTTTTTAAAAAATGTTACTTTAAATCATAATATTTTTTTTTTTTACATTAACAGCCTGTAAATTTTCCCACTGCTGGGCTGAAGCCTCCTCTCCCTTTGAGGAGAAGGTTTTGGAGCATTTTCCACCACGCTGCTCCAATGCGGGTTGGTGGATTCACATGTGGCAGAATTTCGTTGAAATTAGACACATGCAGGTTTCCTCACGATGTTTTCCTTCACCGCCGAGCACGAGAATTATAAATACAAATTAAGCACATGAAAATTCAGTGGTGCTTGCCAGGGTTTGAACCAGCAATCATAGATTAAGATGCACGCATTCTAACCACTGGGCCATCTCGGCTTACATTTATTAATTACATCTCGGCTTATTTTAATTTTACGTAAATATTACTATACTATAAATATTATTTTATTCTGTGAAAAGGTTTTATGCAAGCTGGATAAACCTCACCCACTCGGCACATATTGTACCGCCAAACAATACTTATATTAGTAGTTATGTTCCGGGTTGAGGGGTCAGTGAACCAAAGTAACTAAAGGCGTAAGAAACATTATACATTCAGTTTAGGAATTACGATAAACTAGCCGAATCTGCGTATATACTATACTATACTCGCGAGAAATTTCTAAAACTCTAACTATACTATAAAACTTGGGTGCCTCGTGAAGTGTTATGGTGGGCATTGAAAGAGAAAGGTTTGCCTGGGAAGTATGTGGAGTTAGTCCGTGCTATGTACAGGGGATCCTGTACCTACGTCCGATCGTCTGCCGGCAACACCGACCAGTTCAGTGTGGCTGTAGGGTTGCACCAAGGGTCGGCTCTAAGTCCTTACCTCTTCCTGCTAATTATGGACGCTCTAACGGCGGACATACAGGAGGAGGCACCCTGGTGCATGCTTTTTGCCGACGACATTGTACTGGTTAGTGAAGATGGACCTGAGATCCAGAGCAGATTGGAAGATTGGCAACAGAAACTGGAGAATGTTGGCTTGAAAATCAGTAGAACGAAGACTGAATACATGTTCTGTGATTTCGGCGGTCTCTCCGGTCCTGAAGCCATAGCGCTTGATGGCGTGGCCCTTCCAGTCTGCTCCGACTTCCGGTATCTCGGTTCACTCATTCAAGGCGATGGCGAAATAGATCGAACGGTGAAGCACAGGATTAACACAGGGTGGATGAAATGGCGGCAGGTTACGGGAACAATTTGTGACCCCCGTATTTCCCTTAAACTTAAGGGGAAGATCTATAAGACTATGGTCAGACCTGCTGTTCTATATGGATCAGAGTGTTGGGCTATAAAAGGGATGACTGAAAGACAATTGCATGTGGCGGAGATGAGAATGCTGAGAGGAATGTGTGGTGTTACGCGAATGGATAGAGTAAGGAATGAGTACATAAGAGGAAGTTTGAAAGTGACACCGGTAACCGAGAAGCTATCCGGAAACCGGCTGTCTTGGTATGGGCATGTTATGCGGAGGAATGAGGACCATGTTGTGAGAAAGGTTTTGAAAATGGATGTGGATGGATATAGAGGTAGGGGACGACCCAAGAAACGATGGATGGATTGTGTGAAAGACGATATGGTTAGAAAGAATGTTACTTGTGAGATGACGTCCGACAGAGAAGTATGGAAGAAGAAGACATGCTGCGCCGACCCCAAGTAGAGTTGGGATAAGGGCAGGAGGATGATGATGACTATAAAACTTGAGAATGTAAAGAAAAAAGGCACATATCATTCCGCAGTAAGTAGTCGAACTAACTCCAAATCAAATTTTATTTAAATCGTTTCAGCAGTTTAAGCATACAGTAACAGACAGACTAACTATAGCATTTATAATATAACTACATTTATAATAACCAGTGGGCCACCTGCGAAGCTTCGCGTTTATTCAAAATATTTTTAGGTTATGTTTTGTTTTGATTTCATTTCATTGTAAACTGCAAGTCACTCGTCTACATTTGGCAAAATGATAAAATCTCTTTTAAATGAATTTTTTAATATCAAATGTACATTAGTTCAGTTAGAATTGCAGTTTGTCGAAAACAATTTACTTTTAATTTTGTTTATATTTTCCATTTTGTTTTACACAGCCGTAGTACCGCTCTCTAACCGGCCAGTAACTTGTTTTCGCTCTCTATAAAATAATTGTTTGTTAAATTGTAACAATGTAATAATTTACAATCAAAGATCTTTATTTTCTGTACATCTACGACTGTAGCTCTTCAAAATGAGACCATAAAAGATTTTTGATGTGCAACTATCATGTTATAAACTTAAATCATGCAAAATCAAACCTCGATAATAAATAACATTGAGTATTTAAGTATCACTATTTTTATATAACCCCAAAAGTGTTTACCCCAACCCGCCATTTTTATTACGTCTTTTATTTATGTTTACGTACTTATATTTCCTGTGTGCCCTGTTCGAAATATAAAAATGTTTATTTTTTTTTTTACATTTGTGTAAGTAGGTAATGTATGCGTGCGTGTTACGTGCCAGAGTTTTTAATAAGCCAAATCTTGTTACAATTATTAAAATTGAGATTTTATTCTTAGCTAACGTGGTATAAATAGTAAGGAATATGTTATACTTATAATACGTGAAATTGACAAGCTATTTAAGCGATTTTAAAAATTTAAAAGTCTTATTTTTTTTTACCTCGTATAATAGCCGAAGAAATCAGAAATCCGACAATAATAAATTAAGGAATCAGATACGATCTTTTAAATAAAATTAATATGACCGATGTCTCAATAAATTATAAAGTTTTCAAAATATGTTTAACGAACGATTTGAATACATTTTGATTCGTACCAAGCATCGATAGAAAATTTAAATTACTAGTATTTTTTTCTATAATCAAAGTATATTTGTTATATTATAGAATTATACAAAAGAGGCTTATCAGCATTACATACAAATTTATTAATAACAACATACTTTATGAATTAAAATTTGTATCACACGTCTCACAGACGAAAAAAAAAAATTCAATTCCAACAAAATGTATTAACGCACCGGCAAAATGGATTGCGGGCATTTAAGGCTCATTTGAATTCAGTCTTCGCATTCGAAATTCGAATTTGTATTTGGAGGGAAACGCTAATACCCTTGATTATACTGCATTCATTATAAGACTGATTCAAGAAGTTTTTATTCATCCGTCGGTTTGAATGCTACGTGATTTCATTTAAATTAATTAGGGTTTACGAATTTTATATGGAACAAAAGAAATTAATTTCAGAGTTATGGTTATAAAATTAGTTCAAACGTGTTAAGAGATACTATTTCGAATTGATATTTGGAACGTACCAGCATAAATTCTGTTTTATTTTCTTCGCTTTTTGAATTATAGTTGGTTTGCTTTTGAAGCGGGTCTCTTTAAAATACCGTTACTAGGCTGCACTATTAAGTTACTTTTGCTTGAATAAGGCGAACAAATAAATTTGACGACAATGGTCACTTATGCGAAATAAAAAAAAATTATGTTAAAAAATAAAAATATATATATTGAATACATATCTTGAGCGACGGAAAGAGGACGAATAGAGGCAGTACTATACTATTGCCGAAGTAAGCGCTATCTAGTGTTTTGAACATAATGTTAAAACATTAATTCGTAATATATATAAAGATATGGAAACAATAAATTTGTTTCGCGATATTGACATTATTAAAAAAATATATATGTTTTATTACTATTTATTTAAAAGTATATAATGTATTAAAGTTATATAAATGAAGATGGTTGGCACTAATTAGCGTATAAGACAAAAAAAAACAGAAAAATGATAACGTTGTTACTTTATAAAAGCATTATTCATTTTTTTTAAAGCATTAAATAGATAATAAATTTAGTTATATTAAAACCTCATTAATTCATTTAATTAATTTGGCCGTGTTTTATAATTTGATATGTCATAAACAGATAGTTTAAAAATGTCCGATGGCAAAATCATTTCAAAAACATTCGTCTAAAATGGAAAATAAAACATAAAAAAAATGATTACAATAACGACATGGCAAACATTTTTATTATAAAAAAATCGCTATAGATGATGTGAATAAAATTGTTGTTATCGTTTTACAACTTTTTCAAATTGATGCGTTTCAATAAAATGGGTAAGCTGCCGTATCTGTACACCGATTCCGAGGAGACAGAGGAGACATCTAGTTCCGTCGAAAATGTTAAGAAGAAGAAGCGTTTGTCGTTAGTATTTATGAAATTATTGATTAACAGACGCGAACTTCTTTCATAGTTAGCCCCGTAAGCACAACAAGCGCTCCGGTGCAAGCAATGTTCGCGCTTTCTCCCATTTGATAGATATCCTAAAAGATTTTTAAAAAATCTTGGGCCTTTTTACTTCAAGTCTTGAGTAACATCAGCGAGGCGCTTCAGCGGTTTTTTCACGCTGTATTACAAGGCCCTGTTCATAGTGCTAAGGTCTTGGCCAATCTCTGCAGTTTCCACAACTGTTCGAATGATAGAAGTGTGTGTGTGCTGGTGTAAGAGTTCACTCGTTCGACGAATCTGATGAGATGGCAATCCGATGCGACAAGAGATAATTCAACCGGCTTTACCTACTTTAATGTATCTTACTAATCTTTATATATTAATTTTCTGTACGTATGTATGTAACTGAGCTGATCCTTAACGGATCGATTTCGAAGGATGATTTAGATTTTACCCGGTCGGTGGCGCTGCGATAGGGGAATAAATTCTTAATCTTTCATTTCATATCTCACCCCGATTAAGTCGGGATGGGCAGTTCGTATGTATTATAAATGCAAAAATGTACTTGTTAATATGATTATTATTTGATCACGGTCGCTTGGCTATGGGATATTGAAGTTTGGTATAGAAGAGGAGAATGGAGATTTATTACGAGCGAAATAGACGTAACAGCTAATCCCATTACACCTTATATAAAATAACAAATGCTAATTATATTTGCTAATTTGTCATTACAATTAAACGCAATAAGTATATTATCAAAACCGTAGGATTCTAAAATTCGGAAACGGAAATATCAAAAAGAAGAAATGCAACGTCCACAGTAAGTCGGAACCGGATCCAGATTTCCGAAGCCGGAGCCGTTCGAGTCAACGGATTTTCAAGCAGAAGCTGCGTGGTATCCTGAAGCACACTGAGAGAGAATGTAAGTTCATAAACGTGGACTATTAAACGTTAAAATTAAATCAA
The DNA here is from genome assembly GCF_037043105.1 of Vanessa tameamea. Lineage (NCBI taxonomy): Eukaryota > Metazoa > Arthropoda > Insecta > Lepidoptera > Nymphalidae > Vanessa > Vanessa tameamea. The sequence continues at coordinate 6,557,665 of NC_087333.1, forward strand.
AATATACTTTATTCAAGTAGGATTTTAAGAGCACTATTGACTCATTTTACAAGAAATTCAGTAGTTACTCTTTACCATATTTCAAATACAAAGTTATGTTAATCTAATACATACATATTTATATACATTTATATACGTCCTACCTTTACTTGGTGTCCTTATGCAAGCCCGTCTGGGTAAGTACCACCCGCTCATCAGGTATTCCACCGCTTAACAGCAATACTTGGTATTATCGTTTTCCGGTTTGAAGGCATCTTAGATTCCAAGGCTGGCGCATTGGTGACGTAACGAATGGTTAATATTCCTTCAGAGCCAATGTCTAGAAGCTGTGGTGACGACTTTTCATCAGGTGACAAATTTCGCCTTCCTGTTTTATAAAAACAAAACAGCTATAAAGTATATTTCCTAAAATACTGTATAGGAAAATTGCCTCGCGTATTTTTCAACCTACTGGGTACGTACTCGTATGTTTGTAAGTGAGTTACCTTTTAGGTAATTACCCAAAAATTGTTTTTAAAACAAGCACACGGTTAATAACCATAAATAACGTTACTCACTAAAGAGCACTTCATTTCATTCAGCAACTCGTACCGAATTCTAAAAAAAATCTATTACCTTACGTTAGCATATTTTTCATAAACTTGACGTTTAAAATAGCACTCATATATTCAAAAATATAAGCTCTTATATGTGAGTGCGGTAAAATGTTTCACAACGAGTAAGTTTGTTGATGGAGTGATTTCGAACACATCAAATTGGGACGCCGATAGTATTAAACCTAGTTTAATTACGTTGTAAATGTTTTGTATCCTTATTACAAAGGATAGTATATTAATAGTAACAGATAATAAATATAGTTTTTTTATATTAATTAATAGTTGAGAAATAATAGTACCGATTTTGTTATTACTAACTTGGTTGTTGTAAAGGTTTGTTTAGGCTATTACAAGAACTTTTGGAATCGTAATTTTATGGGATTCTAGTAACGTAAAGCTGGTACGAAATGTACATATATTCTAACGCGAAAATGTAGGAGATACTTGCGATCAATTAATTACGTGTGTGCTCATATTATAAAGCAAAAGTCAGAAGGACCGCGCGGAACACTAGTAAAGCAACATAAGCGAATACATATCAAACGTGAACGCAAATTTCCGGTAGAGCGAACGTCGCGTTTTTTTTAATACGTTAAAGTGTTGAAGCCCTTGTATCAATAACTAATTACACTATTTATTCATTATTACTACAGAGCCCTCCGTCATTGCCCCTACTATAATGCGGCCTTCTGGAGTACTGTCAAATATTATTGACAATCAAAGACAATGAGATTTAGACATGACAATATAATGATTGTTATATTCCTAGCAATTTTGAATTATCTACCTTCTGTTTAATAATCTGAGCATGTAGATATGTTATTAAAATACAAATAAATTGGTATATCTTGTCTGGATCATTCATTGATTTAATAATCTTGTGTTGAGTAATGCGTTATTGATTAAAGATTTCTAAGCAAAAATATTTAAATTTATTAACTGGCAAAGTTATAAATATCTGTCGAATTTTATTATAACATATCCCTATATTTTAATATAATTATCCAGACAAATAAGTATCGAGTTTAACTTGGATTTAATATAAATCATCCTAATAGGTTAAGTATACACGGCACATTTTGTTGTCATAAGCTTTAATACCTATTAGTCTATATTCAAAATGGCGACAAGATGCCGCCGTAGCAATCGCCGCCATTTTTAAAGTTTAATAATATTTTCTGTGTTACTCGGTTATTTTATATTTAAAAATAAAAAAATGATTCAGTTGATGTAAATTTATTTAATTATGATTTTCTCTATAACTTTTGTCGTTCATAATTTTTGTAAAAGGTGGGCCATAATATGTTTATGAAAATTTTAATTGTCTGTTTTGCAAATTATGTATGTAATGGTGGTTTTGTAATAGTATGTCCCTTGTCCTTGTAATTACACTGGGTCACTCACCCGTCAACTTAGAATGGGTTATGAGTGGGTGATACCTACCAAGAATGGCTTACGCAAATCCCTAACACGAAGTTGATGATAAAATATTTATATAGCATCAGACGAGGATGACAGTGAGCCATCTCGATTGTTCCGCTCGCAAGATCGCTGCCTCGTTGGACAAGTCCCCAGGCCAGCGGGTTCGAAGCCTGGTCGCGGCGGTGGGGTCGCCATCGTTGTTAGGAAGAATACTAGTGTAAGTATGCTCCTGGTATTCCATATTTAAATAACTAATTAGCTTTCAATTATACTGCATTATAGCTATACTAGCTATCGCTCGAGGCTTCGTTCGCGTTTTAAGGGTTAGTCGTAAAGTATAAAAAAGTAGCCTATGCTCTTCATTGGGGTTCATCTGTTGCTTCATATCGAATTTCATCAAATTGATTTATTAGTTCGCCCTTGAAAGCGTAACAGCCAGAGGAATATTGCATTAGTATCAAGAATTAGGAGATAAGAGTATTTTGCAAATGTTCATATTCCGTAGCGAGTAAAGGATTTAAAACGATTTTTAAAAAAACTTACTCGATTATTTTGCATGAATTTATTTACGTGTCCTTTCTCTCCTAAACTTGTTCAACAGCTGACCGCAAAACGATTGTTTTTAATGATACTTTCACCTATGTAATCTACCTAATTGGTTTTAGGGTTGATGTCATTACGACAGTCGCTAAAAGTTTGTATGGACTTATAGTATGTGTTAATAAAGTTGCTTTTAGAAATAGATAAAAATATCAGTGATATATCACGTTTTAGTATTGACTGATTTTCTCGCCAGTTCTTATCGGTAGAACCGATTTAGTTTTGCATTTAATTCAACACTGTAACACGACGATATAAAAGTGCTTTTATGATCCTACTTGAATAAAGAATTATTTGATTCTGAGTGGTAGGACTTTGTGCAAGTCTGAGTGGGTACCGCCCACTCAATACTTATACTACCGTAACACAGAAATACTTAGTATCGTTTCAAATTGAAGTTTGTGTAAGCCAGTGTAACAAGGGATCTAAGATTTAAGTTTCCAAGGTTGGTGACGCATTGGCGATGTCAGGATTGGTTAATATTTCTTACATCGCCAAGGTGTAGTCGGTGCTGACTAGCCTTTAGGTAGCCTAGTTGCCCGTCTGTCTACCCATTCCAAAGAAAAGGTCTTTAATTTAAATGACTTCCAGGAAGTTTTCAGAGAAACGGTTAATAATTTCTGTATAGTTAATTTAGCATCTGTTCGTTTTATTTCAAAATTAGCTACCCATCCTGGTATCACACGGGTACAATGAGGGGTACCGGTATAATATACACAACTTTTAGGTTGAAGAACAAACATAAACGGAGAAATTCTTGCTTTTTTCGATCACTATTTTTGTACACTACTAAGAATTCTTGATTAATGTATCTTTATTATATAATATAATACTATTACCCTTAACCACTTATATCCGCTTTAATTTTCCTCCAAAGTTCCGATAACATTTTCGTCTTCGTCATTTGACTTTAGTCTTCTTGTGGTTGGAATAGGGTATATTTTATACTTATCTCATCATCAGCATATATTCTACCGCTAAACAGCAATACTTTGTATTGTTGTGTTCCGGCTTAAAGGGTGAATGAGTCAGTGTAACTACAGGCTCAAGAGACATAACTACTTAGTCCACAAGGTAGGCGCATTGGCGTAGTACGAATTGACTATAATATATCTTACAACGCCAATGTCTAGGTGACCACTTTGCCGGTTTGCCAGTTTGCCAGTCCGCCTACTTAATGGCATAAATATATATATATATATATATATATATATATATATATATATATATATATATATATATATATATATATATATATATATATCACCCCAAAAACTTATAAATGAAAGTCAAATATAACATAAAATATATCCATTACATTCATACATATGTATTAAGACGATTTTCGTAAGAGTTACTTGTTTTCAACAAATTACAATAAACACGAAGCTTCTTTTAACTCGCAGGAGTACGCTTACGGTAATATGTATATTATAATATAAAGAATCCTAACCTTCCTTACGCCAGCTCTACGTGTTATGGTATCTTTTAACCTATTTAGCCCAAGAAATTTTGATCGTAATTCGTAAGCTATAAAGACGCTTTTAGAATGAAGCTATTTATCTTCTATGCCGGTTAGTTCCGTCGTATGTACTGGTAGGATGCACGTGAAATAGGGCTTAAACATTGAAAGTGAGGGTGATAACGGGACGATAGGGAGCTCTTAACCGCGATGTGAATAGAGCTATGAAATAACAGAACTGCCATTATTTAGAAAATATATATATTTTTTTGGTATCTATTGACAAGTTTATTTAACTGTTGTGGAATTTGTGATGTGATTGGTGATGTAGTTTTAAATATGTGTCATTTTAGAAGATAAGATATTGAAAATAAAATGCACAGCTTTGAAGTTTGAACCCAACCACAAAACATTTGTTCTATTAATGTTAGATTTAAACTCAACTCAACACTTTTTTTACTATAATTGCTCTCTTATACATAGTTTATTAAAATATTAAGTTTCTTTTATACCGAAATTTTTCGGTTTTTTTTTGGTATTCATTTATTTGTTTTCTCTTTTTTATTTCATATAAAATAATAATAATAATGTAATAACTCTGTCTGTAATTCCCGTTTGTCTTGAATTCAGTCTTGTAGTAATGAGTCCATACGTTATCACCAACAAATACGGAACGGCCGTACCGTTCTTTCAGAATTTTTTTATTAAATGATGGTATGTCTATATATTCTTAACTCTTTTAATAAGAACTTTGTATCGTCGGATAGTTTGGCACTCGTTCGCTCCATTTTTCACTAGAAACTCCCGTTGGATCTCAGTTTAAAGCCGAGTGAAATACGAAGGCTCCGACTTTGATTCCCGAGTGGTTTCCAAAACGTATTCATTACATAGATAAAGCTCGTTACATACATTTACGTTTTAGATTTGGAAGATGATAACATTTATTGAAGATAAAATTATTATATTAGCATATATTAACAAACATTAACAAGATATGATATTGTCTATTAACTATGGTAGAAGATAGCCGAAGTCATTCCACAGGACTGTTTGATTAAATCCATGCAAGTACGACTGAGTTTTCATGTGTCTGTCTATGTTAATTTATCGGAAAACTGCACGTATAGGATGAAATTCTGCCACTTATGTCCAGTCGAGCATTGTGCGATAAGCTCAAAATATGCTCCTAAACAGGAGTGGAACCTAAAGCCCAGCAGTGAAATATTTGCGTTCTGTAACCCTTAAAAAAGTCTGCCTGATTCTTATATAATGTGTTCGATTGTGAACTATATTGTCGGCCTAGTACCTAGATTATTGGGGCCGTGGTTGCGTGATGCGTTTGAAAGAGCTCATTGGGGCATGACCCATTTCAGACTACAATAGGCACTTAAAGTTAATCCGTGCGGAGATTGGCCATCGCATGGTTTTATTTATGGTAACACTCGGTGTCTTGATTCGGTTTTAAATGTGTTCTTCCCGTTTCTCGTAACGCCGTTGAAAGCATGAAAACCCGTTGGTTCGACGTATTAACTCTTTCTTGTGCTGGCGTTCCATCCACGGAATAGTGCACTTGTTCGTCAGACACTAGTGCACTATAGTATGTCCTGCATGGTTTCCTTGTTCCCTTGAGAACACTCGCCGTGGCCGAAATCAGTCATTAGGACTCTAATGTATTCTTAAGTTTTCCTTTTGTATTTTTTTTTTATTTTCCGATAAATTTTACGAATTGTTTGACTTTACTTAAATTGGGGCTCGAAAACAATGCTAATTAACGAACTTACGCAATTTTCGTAATATTATGTTTAGGAATTTCCAAAAATTCAGAACAATTAGCACGAATTCTCGGATGTAATTGGACTTTATCAAAATATCAATGGTTGGTGTTGGTTCTAACAGATTCATTGTAGTATTACATTTTTCACTGAAATGGGTTTTGATAATGGATCTGTTTGTCGCCTGGTTCATCGTTTACGAAATTCGCTAGTGTTACTAACTAACATACCTGGTATGACGTCAGGTTTGTTTGTAACGGTTTTTATCAATACTAATATTTTATATGCGAAAGTAACTTTGTCTGTTTATCTTTCTGTTGCTCACATGATGAAACGTAATGAATATAATGAATTTTGGTATGAAGCAAGCTTGAACGCCAAGGAAGGACATGGGCTACTTTTTTATTCCTAGCAACTGACGCCCAACCCCAAAAACTCGAGCAAAGCCGCGGGTGACAACTAGCTTAAAATAATCTTCTGTAACTGTAATTTTTCTATCTACTGGCATTGCATAAATTAAATTATACAGGCAATTCAAGGCAGGCAAGCTCACAATAATAAACAATAAAATATACACCATAGACACGGATATTACGTCTGTGGAGTTTGAAGGGAAAATATTATTATTTATTTTGTTGTCAATGCTTGTCATAACACTGGCACACCTGCACTTCAAATTGTAATACAGTATATTGTATTGTGCAAAATCTCCGCAAATGCTCTCTACTCCCTTGAGTGTGTGTGTGTGCTTGTATTATATTCTTCGTTGCTATATAATATAATTCTAATAATGAGTAATATACATATTATATATATTTAGTTTGTTAACTAAAATTCATATTTATCTAATTGTTATCTTTAATTCATATAATTAAGAAATTTTAATAATTATAAACAGTATATAAATATATATTGTTTTTAATTGCAGGGGTCCCGTGATGGCCACATTTTTTAAATCGTAGTTTAATATTATTTCACCGTATATTTAATTATATCATCAGTCAGATGAGCAGATTTGATTTGTTCAATTCCATTTATTCTGGCAACTTATTTAGTAGCAACGATCTCTGAATGTAAAACTGAAGTTCAGTTGAAACAGTTATGCTAATAGCACAGCCTGGTCTCACGACGCAAATGAACCTGAATTTCGTCCATAGGCAAGCTACGTGGAAATTCGTAGGTTAAAATTGATCGAGGCCGAATATTGTTTGGGCATTTGACTGATATTGTAAATTTATGTCGATAATTCGACACGAGCAGGACATGTCTGTGTGAAATTTTGAACGATTTCACTCAGAAATCATCAGAAAGGTGCCTAAGGGGGTGAAGGTGATCTCCCTCCCCGCACTCCTTGCTAGTGCGTACGGCAGCACCAGGCTGAGGCTCTATACGTTCTCGAATTATTTTATCATGGCTAAACCTAACCTGACCCACCACCCACATATGGATAAACATATGAAACTAGTACATTTTAAATGTCATCGATACGTCGTTTTGTAGGATTATGTCGTTGGTTTTGGTTTGAGGTATTCGAGTCATTAAAAGCAATTATCTTGAGTAAATTCTCTAATGCGTTTACGTATCTAACTCGGCTCGGGTAACTGCTTAGAATTTCTCACATATTTTCTTCCTATAATGTATTATATTAATTTCTAGTCCATAGTCTTTAATGGGGCTATGAGGTATAATTTCTATTTAAAATTCATCTCGTTTTCGAAGCTAATGGAGAAATATCGTGAGGAAATTTGCTTGTGGTGAAAAAAATGTTGGGGGCTGTAGTGGAACAGCAATTGACCAACGGTGGGTCAATTAATGGTTGTTACAATAGACGTGGTTGCTGGGTAAACTGGGTAACCGATCATGTCCGCTCATTAACGTGATAAATTAAGATTTGTCTAATTATTTAATAGTAGTCTAGTTTTATGCCTATTATTTTTTATGCCTAACCCCTAAGTAAAGCAGAGATCTGTTATCTGTTAAGCTGAAATCTGCTTTACTTAGGGGTTAGGCATAAAAAATTATTCATTTGATTTGGTTGTCAGGTGTTAGACTAAAAGTTTACGTTCATATTTGGAGCTCGAACTTGCTTCATACCTAAATTTCATTAAATTCGGTTCAGTGGTTTGGCTGTGAAAGAGTAACAGACAGACAGATAAACAGACGGATATACATTCACATTTGTAATATTAATCTAGCTTATACTAATAACACCACACTGACTATACAGAAAGATATGCCGGTTTGCCCATGGAATCTTGAAAATCTTATTACTTGTGCTTATTATTGAGATGGAAGACTCTCTCTTCTTGTGGTGGTAGATATGGTACGTCTAATTGTGGGGAATCTGGTAGAAAAACACGACGCATAAATACTTAGCGCGAAGTAACTAATCCAAGGAGGAGTAGAACTTAGTATATTACTTGATTGTCTTATCAGACATTATTATATTATATCACCAAACAGCAATACTTAGTATTAGTATAAAGGTGAGCGAGCCAATGTAATTGGGGATGTAAGGAATGTTTATGGGCAGTGGCACTTACCATCAGGTGACATTTGCGAGTCCACCTGCCTAAGCAATAAAAAAAAATCCACACGAAAATAAGGTCTCATACAAACACAATGAACGTGCAGGTTTCAAGGATCACACAAAGCAGTAACAATGTGGAGAGGACCAAACCGCAAACGCTGCAAAATCTAGACCATATGTGCGCTGGGAAAACAATATTAAAAATATACCTAGACCATAATGGCTTCAGATAGTTTAACACCGTGAAAAACTGCCATCTTTGGAAACGGTCTTCATCTAAAAATAAAACGTTATTGCAAAATTGAAATAACAGGATTGATAAACGTATACTGTGTGGTTAAATATAAATAATAATTGACTTAAAATAACGATGCTCTTGCCACTGTTTATTGATTGGCCATCATTGGCTCCAATTAAATTGGACCGAAACCACAAATAAGCTGCTGAATTCGCTGCGAAGCGATGGAAATGCTAATGGTGTTTGGTAAAGTTTATTCTGCCAATGCAGCAGAATTTTAGTTCTCTGTCAGTTTGATTTTGTTTCTCAGCTGTTTATTTAATTGGAGAAATGTTTTGACTGAACTCTTTAAGCACATATTTTGAGCAACCTTAGTGTTAATATTTGCCAATTCATAAATCTAAATTGTTTGTTAAAAAACATAAATAAATAATATTATAAATGATACAAAACGGTGGAGCTGTAAGAATACTTGTTGACTTTCAGGCTGGATATATTATAAATAATTCTATTTAACAGACATAGCTTTATATTTGAAATGTAAGAAAAGAGAAACTACTGTGTTTCTTGCCGGCTCTTCTCTTCAGAATCTACGTTCTGAAACGGTATTAGCTTCACTCTTAATAATGAATTTAAAAATGCTTTTAAAAGCTTACTCGAATAAAGTATATTTTGATTTTGATATTGCATAATAAACTTGGAATCTCTTCGTCTCATTGACAAGAGAACACATAGACTTTTGCTTTCTAGTAAGACATTTAGAAGCTCTTCACTAAATAGTGTAAAGCAAAGTTGCGCTGTCTGTATGTCACTGTGTATGTGTGTGTTTAGATCTTTAAAACTATGCAATGGATTTTGATGCGGTTTTTTTAATAGATACTGTTTCAAGAGAAATAAATAAATAATAAAAAATATCATCATCACATACATTATTCTGATCCCAATGTAAGTAGCTAAAGCACTTGTGTTATGGAAAATCAGAAGTAACGACGGTACCACAAACACCCAGACCCAAGACAACATAGAAAACTAATGAACTTTTTCTGCATAGACTCGGCCGGGAATCGAACCCTCGGAGTGGCGTACCCATGAAAACCGGTGTACACACTACTCGACCACGGAGGTCGTCAAAGGGTTTATATATATAATAGATTCATAATATAGTAGAGAAACACTGATAATTAATTTGAGGTTCTTAATTTTATGTCGTTAATAAGCACATTTTTCGCGCTTACATTGCAAACGCTGGCTGATATAATGTACTACAGTATTGTACATCTAAAAAACGGTCTACAAAAAAGTCCTTGATGTCTATCGCTTAGGGATAAACCCACAATAACCATATATTTTTCTCTACTTTTGACAAGAAATAATGGTTTATTTACGAAGCGATTTTAAGCAATAAAGCATTAATCCTTATCCTATTAAGTACCTTAAATACAATATTTCGAAGATATTTAAAATGCAAGGACAATGCGGTTGGTATTGTCTAGAAACAAATAAGTTGTGAATGTTTTATATAAAAACATTTTGTAGTATATTTAGTATCAGAATTGCACCCGTGCGAAGCAAGGGCCTGTCGCTAGTACTATATGTAAAAGAAAGTTATTTGTTAATTAACTGCTGCTAGTTATTTGTACGGTGTATTTATATAAATTGTATGTATCACTCTCGCAATTAATTAATAACGTTTTTCTTTATTGGTTAAGTTAAGAATTAAAGTAAAACAATACAGTAATGTAAGATAATGTTATAACAATGTTCCCGGTTCTAGCGTATCCAGAAGAGAGCTTAAATTTCCCGCCAATGTTTTCTTTTTTTTAAAATGTTGCCCGCTTCAAAAATCGTAGCGACAACATATAAGTAAATTATTGTTTTTGAAGTGTTCAAAAAACTTTAGTTTTGTAAAATTCAAAGCATGGATACTGTAATTTCATTAGTTCGGGATGGCAAAATAAAATTATGTTTTACAATGATGCTCCAATCTCTCTATATTTCTTTACAATGCTACACAACCATCCAATTGTTTTCCTTATTACAGCTCAATCATTTTTAAAATAAGAAATAGTGTTACATGCCAGTATTAAATGTTATTCCATATAAAATAATATTAATTAAAGTTGTAGAAATTATAGATCAATTAATTACAACAATAATTGTATATAATTATAATATGTAATAATAATAATAATGTGATATAATGCAATGACATAACACCATATTGGAAGCTAGGGCTACTCGCTAACAATACATTAAAAATATTATACATTTGTGTTGTTCTGACGTCGTGACTTGTTGCAAGTTTGTAAAAATTCACGTCACGACATCGTATCGGTGTGATAGTCCTTACAAATCAAAGACGACTCACACTTTCAATGTCAGTTGTTAAATCAAAATCAAACGACTCTATAATCGTTTTATGTTTTAGATAATACCACGTCAGCAGAGTTCTACAAGCAGTACCAAGAAGAGGAGGTGGACCAAGCGTGTCGATAGGAAACGTTCTTACTGAAGTTAAATTCAAGGAAACCGTCAGGATTTTGTTTATAATAAATTAACAGATTTGAAACCTGTTTCATTATCTATGCTAATGTGTAAGTATGTATGTCTGTTACTTTTTCAAATCTTCTTTTGGTATGAAGTAAGTTTGAAAGTCAAGGCAGGAAATAGGCTTTTTCATGACAACCAACCCCTAGAAGAAAATATGAATAAATCTTGCTCTGTTAGTACTGTATGCCTTTCTAAACCATTCATTTGATTGTGCTGAAACTTGGTGATCTTTTCTGCGTACGCCCCTGATATATGCATATGTATGTATCTAACATAAAATATATATTTTGTACGTTCGTCCTTTAATTTAAACGTTTTATGTACACTACCTTTTTTTATCCGTATATATTATATCCGTATATATCCGTATATAGTAGTCTCGCAGAGATTTGAAATATGGATTTGGATAATCTATATCCAAAATAATTACGAAATAGCGGTTATTCGCGTACTCGGGTATTTAACATGTATGTACTAGAAACAAAACTATTACAGAAAGGCATTTTTTTTTATAGACATCATTAACAAATTATAAATATATATAATGAATGAACATCGGCATGATTTTGCAAAATCGCACAGATAAGATCTTAAGTCGTCATAACATATGTTTTTTTATGAAATGAAATGTAATCTAGTCACGATAAAGGCACGTCGACGCTGGTGTTAATATATGACAGTAAAGGTTCTTTTTGATTTGACTACATTAATTAGTTGAAAATTTCGAGTAAATTGAAATAATTTCATCGCATATGATGTCATTTTACGGTTCTCGCTCGAGAATTAATTCAGTTATCGTATACATGTACGGAAATGTTCTATTAATAGACAATATCGGATGGGATTTTGAATTTGAAGCAATTTTTGACTTTAAATGGTTTCTATCGTTATTCGATTATTAAATTTAATAAAAATACCGTTGCTAGAATATGTGAATGGTTACCAACGTTTGATGTAGGGCTATTTTGTAACGAAAAACTCGAATCTCACCGCAGTACGCGTGAAATGATAATGTGATATGTAACATTGAGTTTAATAATTATAAAAAATATAGGATACACGTATCAAAATGGCGTGTCATTGTAAATCGGTTATCATTTCCAGAGAGATACGAGGTGAATTCTTACAGAATCGCACTGCTGGTACGAAGCGCCTCTAGAATTTTCGTACGTGTACTTTCGGTAGATATGTTCTAAATTCAAATCGCGAAGTCAAATCTGATGAGAATTGTTGTAAGATCTTGGTAACTCTAGATCATTTGATCCCTATATTAACTGGTCTTTTAATTCCAGCAAAAATATGTAACTGCTATTTGAGGAAGATTGTACTTAATGTTATGATTCCAAGAGGCTTAATGGGAGTCCAGAGGTCTTTGCACGACAGTTTTAAATTTAAAATGTTGCCTCATGAATAATATCTTCAGGATTGGACATTATTCGACAAAATATGTTGTCAAATTTTTACATTGATGGTGTTCATGAAATCGCTCATTGTTATGGAAATTTCATCATGATATAAATACGATTTCAATTTTTTGAATGTAAAAATTGTATGCGTGATTAGAATTATTAAGACAGTGGTATGTTTGTCCTAAAAGCATATCATCTCTGAATACCGAGTTAATGATTCTATTGATTTTTCTATCTTTTTATAAGTAAAATTCTATAACAAATTTGATTAGAGTAAAATTTCATAGAAATTCCTATATGAAAAAAGGTATTGCTATCACAACAATATAGTCTCGAAAAATCTCTTTAGCTATCTATTATCTATAAAAAGATCGATGACTTAGAACGTGCATCACGACAAAACGGATGAAAATTATGAAATGGAAGTTGTAAAATTATATTCAGCGTGTTTCAGAAATTTTTGGCTAAACATTATTATATACTATAATTCGACGTATGACACTGCACACACACACACACAGCAACGCGTTGCTGGGTCTGCTAGTAATCTATATACATATGTGTTAATTATTGTAAAGCTATTCATCACAGACCCTACTCAAACATAGAGACTTTTGGCATACTGTCAAATAATATAGATCTAATCAAAGAATATTAAGATGATCCTATAATATTCTTGAACTAGTTGGATATGTTCTTAACCGAGTTTCATTGTGGTTTCATGTCTGTTAAAGGTGTTTATATTATTATCTTACAGTATCTGACACGCTGCTTGTTCATTGGTTGCTTATTACGTCATCCGCTGCCATCGACCAAGATTAAAATAAAATTAATTAATTTCTCGTTGAGATTGAAAATTTGGCTTTGTTTTCGAAAGAGAGTAGAGAGACACAAGAAAAAAAAGGTTTTATAAGCCGTTGTATAAATAATCTGAGGCTGAGGCTTAAAACGGATTTTAAATAAAAAACAGATTTTAATATAATATAAAAAAATGCGACTAATACGGCCGAAAATTCGCTTAAAAGGTCGGATATTTAAAATAGTGTTAAGTCGAACACATTTCCAATTGTATTTTTTGTTGTATGTAGTTCGTTATATTTTTATCTTGTATGTTGCGTAGGTACAAATATTTATCTCACTCACTTGGTGGTAGGGCTTTGTGCAAGCCCGTCTGGGTAGGTACCACCCACCAGATATTCTACCACCAAACAGCAGTACTCAGTATTGTTGTGTTCCGGTTTGAAGGGTGAGTGAGCCAGTGTAACTACTGTTGGTGACGCATTGGTGATGTAAGGAATGGTTAATATTTCTTACAGCGCCATTGTCGATGGGCGGTAGTGACCACTTACCATCAGGTGACCTATTTGCTCATTCGTCTACCGATATCATAAAAATATATACATATGTAGGTATTTATCAATTACCTAGTTGGTCTAGTGGCTATAAACTATGAGGCTCCAGATCATAGGGTCATGAGTTAAATCCTATGACAAGCATTAAAAAGCAATTGGGCAGTAGCAAACGAGAGTATCAAAATGGTGTTTACATAACATACATACATAAACACCCTGTAAATTTCCCAATGCTGGGCCTCCTCTCCCTTTGAGGAGAAGGTTTGGAGCATATTCTATCACGCTGCTCCAATGCGGGTTGGTGGAATACACATGTGGCAGAATTTCGTCGAAATTAGATACATGCAGGTTACTTCACGATGTTTTCCTTCATCGCCGAGCACGAGATGAATCATAAACACAAAATAAGCACATGAAAAGTCAGTGGTGCCTGCCTGGGTTTGACCACGAAATCATCGGTTAAGATGCACCCGTTCTAACCACTGGGCCATCTCGGCTCAGGGCTGTTTAGAGTACCGGAAAAGCACGTAGAGCCGTTGCTCATGCGCCTAAACATTTTCTGGTCGTGACTGATGTACCATCGCACTACATCATGTGAGTAAGAGAAAATTAAGTGACCCAGTGTTGCAAGCATATAATATGTTTTGTAGTAGAGTGAACTGGTAAAAATCGTCATTTAAGGAAAAAGCGTTATGCCCCTTTAGATGTCCTTTAATAATAGCTGCTATAAATTCATTTCCTCCTACCTTAATGAAAGAGTTTTGAAGGTTGTTGTTAACGGTGCAAAATCAAATGGCGCTCTGGAGCAAATGGGTGTACCACAGGGTTCAATTTTAGGACCTCTCCTGTTCTAAATATATATATAAATGATTTACCTTATTTTGTAAATAAGTCTTGCGACATTGTACTGTTTGCAGATGATACATCCCTTATTTTTAAACTCGACAGAAAAATAAACAACTATGACGTTGTAAGCAGTGCTCTGTTGCGGGTTCTTGGTTGGTTTGACATAAATAATTTGGTACTAAATGCAAAAAAGACTAAATGTATTTTGTTTTCTCTGCCAAATGTCAAATCAAATTCATTCGTCATTTTGAATAATGAAAAGCCTGAGTTTGTTGAGTCGGCGGCCTTTCTAGGGATAACCCTTGACTCCAAACTTTAGTGGGGCACCCATTTGTGTGCCCTAGCAGGGAAACTAAGTAGTGCCATTTATGCAATAAAAACAATAAGAAAACTCACGGACATAAGTACTGCTAGACTAGTTTATTTTAGTAATTTTCACAGTCTTATGTCATATGGAATGTTGTTATGGGGTAATGCAGAAGATATTAAAATGGTATTTATTCTGCAGAAAAGAGCTATCCGAACTATTTACAATATTAGCTCTAGGATATCATTACGCGAAAAATTTAAAGAAATAGGTGTATTAACGGCTGCTTCACAATATATTTATGATAATATAATGTTTATACAGAAGAATATACAAAAGTATTCCATAAAAGCTGATATACATACTATTAATACAAGAAATAATAATAAACTTGTAAACCCTACTTTCCGTTTGCATACGGTAAAGTGAACGTTTTTGGGCAATGGTATACGCATATATAATAAGATACCGGGAAATGTAACCAATTTACCATTTACGAAATTTAAAAAGTTTATTAAGACTAAATTAATAAATAAGTCTTATTACTCATTAAAAGAGTAGAGAAAACGCCTGGATTTAGGCTCGGGTTCCATCATAGGACACTAATTATTGTAAAAAAACAGCATTGTTAATCTGTTTATTTGAAAAGAGCAACTATGCGAGTTTCTTGCCGTTTCTTCTCGCTGGAGGCTGCTTTCCGAAACGGTGGTAGTATTTTAATATTGACGATTCAAAAACGCTTCGTTGTGAAGTTTACTTGAATAAACTTGATTTGATTTGATTTGATTCATCCCGACTTCGATCGGTTTAATAATTTTCTCCCGATTTTCCCGCAACATTTTTAATTGATACTTCCATCCTATTGATTGTAGCGTAAGACTATAACCTTCCTCGATAAAATAACTCTGAAAGAGTTTTTCAAACCAGATCAGTAGTTTCTGAGTGTAGCGCGTAGAACTACACAAATAAACAAACTCTTCAGCTTTTTAATATAAGTATAGGTTATTTAATCTTTTGTCTCTTTTTTTTTTATTGACGAAGGTTTTTATTTTTCTCATTGGTATAAATCTGTGTCTGCTATTTCATACATAATTTATAACGAAAGCAACTTCGTTTGAACCGTTCACGAGACACCGTTTTTTACCAGAACGACTTACCAAAGCTCCATCACAAGCACAATGATACATATGAGAAAAAATTGTGGACAAACATAAAAACATTCATTTTTATTTATTAAGAGAAATTGTATTTAGAAAATATGAATATTTCTTCTCCGGTCTTTAAATGGATTCTTTGTTCCACCTTAAATGAAAAAAATAATTATTGTATAAATGATTACCTTTCATTTCCTATTCTAAGCGTCTTTTTGGTTTTAAAGACGTTACCAACCCTTATTCCTGAAGCAATGACGTTTAAAATAGGCCATAAGTAAATAATGTACAAGCGATATTAATACTTATCACGTTTGAAATAATGAGTATAATTCTTTGTTAATGTTTTGTTAGTCATTTGGATCTCCATTGAAATGGTAATGGTAAAGTGAATTCAAGGCCACGTCAATTAATAGTGTACGTTTCGTTCATTGGTTGAGTTGTTTAAATAGCTGTTCCCTTTCAGATGTTGTTAAGGTTTAGTTGTACAATAAATTTAACTTGATAATCTAGTTATAAATATATAAGTACCTTTTTTGTAATATCTTACTGGAAAAAATAATTACTGAACGTATACGATATACGATACGTAAGTAAGTAAGTAACAGCCTGCGAATGTAAGTAACAGCCTGCTGGGCTGATCTCTTCCTTTGGGGTAGTATTACGCTGTTTCATTGCGGGTTGGTGAATAGACATGTGGCAGAATTTCATTGAAATTAGTTAATCGCTCGATTCCGCACAATGTTCTTCACGCGGAGCATAAGATGTGGGATTCCTCCACACTAAAACCACTGCGATAGCCGTCCTCGGCGTGGACCGGAGAAGCTGCGAGATTGTGTTGATAAAACGCATCCGCGTCCCACTCATGCAGTGCTCCGCTCGTGGCTTGGCGGAGCTCTTCTCAGGGGGCCACATTCTTCGCCATCGCATACTGCAGCGCGAGGCTATCCCAGAACCGCCCACTTCAGGATCGTCTGTAATAGTGAGGCCCTATTTAAAAACGATGTCTTATTGTTAGTAAAAATTACTTAAATATTCTATGAGCATATTTAATACTTTAAAGATTAAACCTCATGTTTCTGAAACATTGATTAAAGTCAGATCAACTAATTTCGCTTTAATCTGAATGGTCATTGGTCGGTGGCAGCTGATGACGTTATACGCAGCCAATGAGCGTTCAGATTAAGATTAAGGCAAAATTAGTATATTTGATTTTTATATGCTTTTTGGGCGTAAGTATGGCAAGAATATTCTTGAACTCATAATGGAACACGAAAACTGTGAATTTATGTCAAATCATATCGGGATGATTATAATATAATAATTAATCGTTTGAAATCAAACTAATATGACGAAATAGGTAAAGATGAGGCTGATAAAATATAATTATGGTAATTTACTACTCTAGAATATATCTAACTATTGTATATGGTTGTTTAGTTATTTGAAAGAATTCATTTGAAAGAAAGGATGTAACCTACCCTACATGTGGCACCATTCGAACGACTTGAATTTCTTTTTAATTTTGGTTTACTTTTTTTTTCGTCTTTTCGCGTTGAATACAATTGTCGAAGAATTGTGACCTGTCAATTTGTACAAGCTTAATTTTAAATGAAGATATTTTTTAAATTCTGCTGATTTAAAGATTAACTAGTGGATCACCCGCGAAATTTCGCGTTTTTTCAAAAGATATGTTAGGTATGTCGAAACCTAGGACAGATTTTGTTTTATTTTTAATATCACTATAAACTGCAAGTCACTCATCCCGATTTGGCGGCAAAATAATGAAACCTTATTTACCTAAATTAAATCTATAATGTGAAATGGTATACAATAGATCTACTTTAATTTTATATTTCTTATACAGACGTAACACCGCTCTCTAACCGGCCAGTAACTTTATTCCGCTTTATTTTTTGTATACTTGTAACGATTTAGTAAATTGCAATCAATAATACCCTTTAATTTTCAGCACATCTACGGCTGGAGCTCTTCAAAATGAGACCATAATCGAATTTTTATATGCAGCTAACGTTCTTTAAACCCTGAAACAGCATACGCTATTAAAATATAAGATTATGTTTATTTCTACCCCACTTATTTAAAAAAAAAGTATTGTCATTTACACCTCACCAGTGACTTATATGTATAATACTAGACAGGCTGTTCAATTTATATTATGTTATAGGGACGGATAAGGGAAAGAAAGAGAGAAATGAAGTTAGCTCAGTGATTAAGCCGAGACGTGGACGATGTGGCACAATAGTTTTTATCTTTTCTGATTGTCTCTAAGAGTATTATGGTGCAATTAATTGATTCATTATTGACCATAATTGCAATGGTTTTAAGTAGATTTGACAATTGTTATAACAACGTATAATCAACATAACTGATTTGAGAAAATTTATGTTTACAGGTGACGTTATTGTTCTCTGAGAGAATATTTATATGTATATTGCTGAATCCTTTTTTAATCAGCTGTAAGAACGTAGTATTATAGTTATATATATGTATATATATATATATATATATATATATATATATATATATATATATATATAATACTTTGTAATTTATGTGATAGATATTTATTTATAAAGATTAATCTTAAATCAGATTTTCCTCGAAACGTAAGCTAAACACGTCGAGACATTTACGACAAGCCACAAAAACGTAACTTCATTGTGTCTC